>NW_010165000.1:962-2755 GCF_000695765.1 Mesitornis unicolor | reverse complement strand
GGGAAAATTGGAAAAATTTGAGAGAAATTGGAAATTTGGGGAAAAATTGGGGAAATTTGGAAGAAATTGGGAAAATTCTGGAAGAAATTGAGGGAAATGGGGAAAATTGGGAAGAAATTGGGATGAAATTGAGGAAAAATTGGGGAAAATTGGAAATTGGGAAAATTTGAGAGAAATTGGGGAAAAAATTGGGGAAAATTGGGGAAATTTGAGAGAAATTGGGGAAAAATTGGGGAAAATGGAAAAAATTGGGAAGAAATTGGGGAAAAATTGGAAAAATTTGAGAGAAATTGGGGGAATAAATTGGGGAAAGTTTGAAAAATTGAGGAAATTGGGAAGAAATTGGGAAAATTTTGGAAGAAATTGAGGGAAAAGGGGAAAATTGGAAAAATTTGAGAGAAATTGGGGGGAAATTGGGGGAAGTTTGAAAAATGGAGGAGATTTGGAAGAAATTGGGAAAATTCAGGAAGAAATTGAGGGAAAAGGGGGAAAATTGGGAAGAAATTGGGATGAAATTGGGGGAAAATTGAGGAAAAATTGGGGAAAATGGAAAAAATTGGGAAGAAATTGAGGAAAAATTGGGGAAATTTGAGAAATTGGGGGAAAATTGAAAATTGAGAGAAAGAAATTGGGAAGAAATTGGGGAAAATTGGAAAAATTTCAGAGAAATTGGGGAAAATTGGAGAAGTTTGAGAGAAATTGGGGAATAAATTGGGGGAAGTTTGAAAACTGGAGGAAATTTGGAAGAAATTGGGAAAATTCTGGAAGAAATTGAGGGAAATGGGGAAAATTGGGAAGAAATTGGGAAAAATTGGGGAAATTTGTTAAATTGGGGGGAAAATTGGGGAAAATTGGGAAGAAATTGGGGAAATTGAGAAATTGGGGAAAATTGGGGAAAATGGAAAAAATTGGGAAGAAATTGGGGGAAATTGGGAAAATTCTGGAAGAAATTGAGGGAAAAGGGGGAAATTGAAAAGAAATTGGGAAAAAATTGGGGAAAATTGGGGAAAAATGGGAAAAATTGGAAAAATTTGAGAGAAGTTGGGGGAAGAAATTGGGGAAAGTTTGAAAAATGGAGGAAATTGGGAAGAAATTGGGGAAATTGAGGAGAAATTGGGGGAAAAATTTGGAAAAATAGAAAAATTGGAAGAAATTTGGGGAAAAGGGAAAAATGGTGGGAAAAAATGGGGAAAATTGGAAAAATGGAGGAAATCTGGGAAGAAATTGGGGAAGTTTGGAAGAAATTGGGAAAATGGGAAAAATTGGGAAATTGGGGAAATTTGGGAGAATTGGGAACTTGGGAAAATGGAGAAAAATTGGAAGAAATTGGGAAATTGGGGAGGAATTGGGGAGAAATTGGGGGGAAATGGGAAAAAATTGGGAAAAATTGGGGAAAATTGGGGAAAAAATGGGAAGAAAGGGGGGGAAATGGAGGAAATTTGGTGGGAATTGAGAAAATTTGGGAGAAATGGGGGAAATTTGGAAGAAATTGGGGAAAAGGGAAAAATGGGGGGGAAATTGGGAAGAAATTGGGGAAAATCAGGGGGGAAATGGGAAAATTTGGGAGAAATGTTGAAAAATTTTGGGGGGAAATGAAAAACCTGGGGGAAATTTTGAAGATTTGAGGGAAATTTTGGGGACATTTTGGAAATTTTGGGAAAATTTTGGGAAAATGTGGGGGATATTTTTGAAATTTGGGGAAAATTTGGAAGATTTGGGGAAAATTTGGGAGAAATGTTGAAAAATTTGGGGGAGAGATGAAAAACCTGGGGGAAATTTTCAGAATTTGTGGG
>NW_010165000.1:0-874 GCF_000695765.1 Mesitornis unicolor | reverse complement strand
GGGGGAAATTTTGAAGATTTGAGGGAAATTTGGAAGATTTTGGGAAAATTTGGGAGAAATGTTGAAAAATTTTGGGGAGAAATGAAAAACTTGGGGGAAATATTGAAAATTAGGGGGAAATTTTGGAGATTTGAGGAATATTTTGGAGATTTTGGGAAAATTTTTGAGAAATGTTGAAAAGTTTTGGGGAGAAATGAAAAACCTGGGGGAAATCTTGGAAATTCAGGGGAAATTTTGAAGATTTGGTGGAAAATTTGGAAATTTGGGGGAAATTTTCAGAATTTGGGGGAAATTTTGGAGATTTTAGGAAAATTTGGGAGAAATGTTGAAAGATTTTGAGGTGAAATGAAAAATCTGGAGGAAATTTTGAAGGTTTGGGAAGAATTTTGAAAATTTGGGGGAAATTTTGGAAATTTTGGGGGAATTTTGAAGATTTGGGGAAAGTTTTGGAGAAATGTTGAAAAATTTTGAGGAGAAATGAAAAATGGGGGAAATTTTGAAGGCTTGGGAAGAATTTTGAAAAATTTGGGGAAATTTTGGAGATTTGGTGGAAATTTTGGAAATTTTGAGGGAATTTTGGGAAAATTTGGGGGTGATTTCAGAGATTTTAGGAAAATTTTGGAAATTTTGGGGAAATTTGGGAGAAATGTTGAAAAATTTTGGGGAGAAATGAAAAACCTGGGGGAAATTTTGAAGGTTTGGGGAAAATTTTGGAGATTTGGGGGAAATTTTGGGTAAATTTAGGGCAAATTTGGGGAAATTTTGAAGATTTGGGGAGATTTTGGGAAAATTTGGGGGAAATTTTAAAGATTTGAGGAAAATTTTGGGAATTTCGGGGAATTCCGGTGGCCAACCCTGGGGGGGGTTGGGGTTG
>NW_010164999.1:2689-3111 GCF_000695765.1 Mesitornis unicolor | reverse complement strand
ATGGGAGTCCCGTGCAGAGAGGGGTGGGATGATGGGGTCTGCTGTGAGAGCAGGGATCGGCTGGGGACACCGCAGCCCCCAGCAGCGTTTCACTACCAGCCAAATGTGCTGGCATCTTGGCTGCATCCTGGCCGTGCCCGCCTGTGCCCGTTCCCCTCCACCAGCAACCTGCTGCTGGCTGTGCGGGGAGGAAAGCACTGGCGTTGCCCTCCCTGTTTGCCAGCGAGGCCCTTCTTTTGTCCCCGGTGTCACCTTATCCCGTGCTCTGCAGCAGGGCAGCCCTCGCAGCAGTGACCCAGCACAGCCCTGCCGCTATCAGCACTGCGGGCTCTGAAGGGCCCGGCGCAGGCAGCGAGCTCTGGTGAGCACCAGGATGATGCCACTCTCCTGCCTGGTCCTGCCTGCCCTTGGGCGCAGGCAGA
>NW_010164999.1:991-2651 GCF_000695765.1 Mesitornis unicolor | reverse complement strand
ACCCTTCTGTGACCGCTGTTGACTCAGGTTTCCACCCGGCACCGCTCGCTGTTCCCTGCCCCGATGCCGGTTCCTGGAGGGGTGCGGTGCCACCGGTGATGTTCTCCCACCCCGGCCAGGCTGGGGATGTCCCCCAGACCCTGGGGTCATCCCACTGAGGGGTCCACCAACACACGGCCACCCCCTGCGAGGGACCTCGGTGGCTGCACAGCCCCAGCGCGGTGCTGGGCTGCGATGCTGCTGCGCGGGCGCCTTCGTGTGCAGACCTGTGGGTGAATCAGGCGGCAGTGGAGGAGGCACAGAGCACCGAGTGGGGATGTTCAAGCTGGGTTTTGCCCGGTTTCGTCCCGGCTGCGTCCTGCGTGTGCGAGCGGTGCCGCCTCCTCCGCGTGGAGCTGCAGTGCGGCTGCGTTGGTGCTTCACCGCGGTGCTGTGGGTGCTCGGGGGCCTGGTGTGAGCGGCTCTGTCGGGTCCTGGGTGCTGGCGCAGGAGCGGGTGAGCGTGCGTCACCCCGGGGTTCCCTGGAGCCATCTGGGACGTGCTGGGGAGCAGTGGGGTTGGGAGCTGTGGGGTGCTGGCTCCCACCCCCAGCCCTGCCTGAGCCATGAGGCTTCCCCCCTCCCACGTGGGGCAGGATCCCGGGCTGAGAGCGTGCCAGGGTATCGGCTCATCCCTGCTTTGCACCACTCTGCCACGTCTCCCAGGCTTGGAGACCCCTGAATGATGTCCTTTCTGCTGCCATCTGTCTGTCAGATGCTTTGTTCCCCAGCCCCTTCCCCACAGACGGTGATGAGGGGTCTGGGGTGCTCTGGATGTCCCCAGAGGGGTCCATCAGGCCACTGTGCCCAGTGCTAAGGGCTCAGCAGGGTCTGAGCATCTCCCAGAGGTGTACTCGGTGCTGTGGGGCAGCGTGGGGCACTGGGTGTGGATTTAAGGGACCTGCTGTGTAGCCTGGGCTGTGCCTCAGTTTCCCTTGGTGCACCCTGCCGGCTGCAAGTGGAGTGCACGGGTGGTGGCAGGAAAGAGCTGCTCTCGGTGGGGTTTGCAGGAGGAAGAGGAGGAGGAGCAGCTCTCCCTGGCACTGGTACTTGAGGTGATGTATGGGGACAGAAACCTCAGCCCAGCTGTGGTGGTGCTTGTGGGACGGGCAGTCCCCAGGTAAGGTCCTCAGGGACAAACTGGGACGAGCTGGCTCCATCCTCACATACCCTGCGGTGGCAGAGTCCCATGGGGACCCCAGGCTGGGCTCATCCTGCCCCTCTGGCCCGATCCTGCCATGCCCAGCACGGGGCTGGGGCAGTGGGGAGGGGGCGAATGGGCCTGGCTGCTGAGTCAGCGCTGTGGTGGTGCAGGAGTGCTGATGCTCTGTGCGCTATGGGGCTGCAGGCATCGTTCTGGAGCTGATCCCAGGGCTGAGCATGTCCCATGGGGCTTTCAATGCCCTGGGGAAGTCCTCATGTGACCCTGGGACTGCTGTGATTTGGAAGTGTCCTTTTGGGCCTCATTTTTTGTTGGGAGTGATAGAGAGGGAGCGCTGCACCCCACCACGGCAGTGACAGCATCCGCACCCCTGTGAGCCGTGGCACAAAACAGGGCCGTGGCAGCAGCCTTCGGCATCGAGGTGCCACGTGGATTGTCACATGTGCCCTCTCACTGAACA
>NW_010164999.1:375-659 GCF_000695765.1 Mesitornis unicolor | reverse complement strand
CCCTGTGAGCCCATGAGGTCATTTCTCGTCGGGGACGTCCCACGGGCCGTGGCCCCGCACGTGGCCTGGCGTGTGTGGGGGCCCCGGTCCCGCCGGACGGGGGGAGCGGCCAGGGAAGTGGTGTTGGGTAAATATTTGCTGTGCTACGCTGCGTGCCGGGCTCGGTGGGGGTCCTCCTTCCCTCCAGCTGGGGACAATCCCGAAAGAGGCCCCAAAACCCCACTGGGCATCACCACCATCGAAGCATCCTGCCCCTGCGCTGCCTTCCAGCCGACTCTGTGTTT
>NW_010164999.1:0-267 GCF_000695765.1 Mesitornis unicolor | reverse complement strand
TGCGGGGAGGTCAATGCATGCCCAGGATTCGGGAAGCTCCTGGCCTCTGCATCCCATCAGTGACGCTGGGTGTGGACACGGAGCAGAGCCAAGCCCAGGGCTGGACCTCGCACGCCCACACACCCCAGGGATGCTGCTCGGGGGTTGTGCCCTCCAAACTCGGCTGCCCGCGCCCTTGCTGCGAGCGGAGGTGTCCGAGGCCACCGGCTCATCCAGAAAACGGGAAAAATCGGCATTTCGCAAGCGGGTTGAGTCACGCTGCTCCCC
>NW_010164998.1:13294-17190 GCF_000695765.1 Mesitornis unicolor | reverse complement strand
TATAAAACATCAAAAAGAGGAAAGACCCAAAGAGAAGATTGATTTGGAAGCCAGGAAAGCTACATAGAAAAAGTAAAGGAGGGGAAAAAAGCTTGGAAAACAATGAGAAGATGCCATATTGGAAAGTGATCTTTTAAATACTGTTTTTCAAGCTGTGCTTAGAAGCTGTCCAGGATAAAGCCAAATAATAAGATTCTATCTGTTGTAC
This sequence comes from Mesitornis unicolor, assembly GCF_000695765.1. Classification (NCBI taxonomy): domain Eukaryota; kingdom Metazoa; phylum Chordata; class Aves; order Mesitornithiformes; family Mesitornithidae; genus Mesitornis; species Mesitornis unicolor. The sequence continues at coordinate 16,982 of NW_010164998.1, read as the reverse complement.
CAACCTCTCCCTGTCATACTTGGTGAATATCATGTGTGTGATGTTCCAAGTGTAGTTACTCTTTGTTTTTCAACAGCTACATGAACCATACATTTGGCAGACATTTTTAATAAATTTTTGTTTATTTTATTTCCTTATTTGCAGGGAAATCTCTAAGTGAAAATTATTGCCATAAAACATGGTTCCTCTTTTTAGCCTGACTGACAGATGCATCTGCTTGAGCAAGAACAAAACTCAACTCTATTAAACCAGTAATCCTTCCATATGACACTGTCACACGGCACAGATGTCCTTTCATAGGATTTCTGTCAAGGGGACGGCTTGCCATTCCACACTGACAGGTAGGGCTGGGGGTGAGCAGCGAAGAGATCAGAGATTACTTAAAATGCCTTTCATCAAATTTAAACCAACCTTTACGCAATTCACCGTGGAGCAAAATTAATTATTGCCTTGCAGTAATAGCTTCCATTTATACACACCTAAATGCTACCAAACTTTGGGAATGTGAGAGCTTCCGAACTTAACACAGAGTATTTTCCATTAATTCTTGAATGTCTCAAGACTGAGGACTTCAAAGCAGTGATTGAAACTTACTTGAAAATTTTTCTATACTTTCCCCAGTCCCTGTCAGGATGTCTGACTTAAGTTGGAAAGGTATGCAAAATAGTAATAAAATATTTTTGTATTTTTAAGTAATTCCTAATATAGTTTTCCTATACTGAATATATCAAATACATAGTGTTATGATCTAAGGTGAAGGTTTTACTGGCTTGCACATGCTTTATAGAATTCACCTGCAGCTTCACCATCCACAAGTATTATGCTGTCATCAAAAATCCATACTGAATGGAACATTTATTGCTGATTTTCTGTGGACAATACAACTCTGAATTTATAGTCTAGAAGACATAATGCAAGCTCCAGATATGCAGGCAAACAACACTACAGGACAAAAAATGCCTTATTTGGGTATGCTTTCTTGGTGCTCTTGAACCAAAACTGACCACAGGAAAGCAGAAGTACTTTTGTCAGTCCAATACATATGTTTTCTCAAAGCAAGAGCTCCCTTGCACAGTTTTTCTTCTTCTTCTTTAAGAAGCTCCTTAAATAAAGAACAACACATTTCCTTATACTAACTAGGAAAATCTCCAGGCTAATCAAGAAACAATCAGACTTTTACTTCTTTGTCCTTTGGTATAAACGAAGAAAGCTTTCAAAAAGACACATTTCTTTCATTTGCAAGAAATTAAATCCAGGTTTAAAGTTTTTTCTCCAGCCCACTACTGTTTGCTTTCTTTGGAGGGAAGTTACAGCAGTGCCAGGTCCTGGGAAAAAATTCAACATGTGTTGGCAATCTTGCAAACTGAATTTAGAGTCCCTCAGATTCAATATTGCAATATTTATTAAGAGCAAGTCTTGCCTGAAGCTCTTTATGGGAGTTCATGTTAAGCCATTGGCACTCTCTTCTAGGGTGAGTTTCCTGTTGGTTATCCCTGATGATATTTAGAGCAATGCTAATCCACTTCCTGGGGTATCCCACTGAGATACAAGTCACATTATTAACAGCTACTAGTTTTGATCATTATTTCCAACAGGGTCATGCAGTTTGGTTCCTGGAATCTCCTGCATAGCTCTTCATTTAGACAAATCACTGCTGGCTGGAGAGAAAAATTAAAACCAAAATGGGAGAAAAATAGAATTTTCTACAGATAGCATTTTTTGTACATGACCTGTATTCCTGTAACTTTCAGCACGACTATGCAAAGTGTAAGCTAGAATAGGTTTTTTTCCTCTTTTTATACTTAGTAAACAAGGTATACTGTACAGGTAATCTATTACACATCTTAAAATACAGAAGTGACCCTGTCAAGCTCTTGTAACAGTGATCTGTGGTCGAATTCCCAGTTAGGATGAAACCATCTCTATTGAAATCAACATTAGAATATAAAAATCAATGGAGTTACACCCATTTCTACAAGCTGGGTATATATCCTACGGTCTTCACTACTAACTTTTCAGTCTTTATGGAGATTAATGCTGTGTGTGTGTATACACGTGTATTCAAAGGCTTTTATGGAGTGGAAGCAGCATGCTTCTTCACTCAAGCTTTCAGTTTTAATCATGTCTTACTGTATGGGGGGATCGTGAAATTTGCTGGACACACGAGGAAGCTGAGCACAAGAAGCCATTTCTGCCTCTGTAGCTGACTGACTTCATGTTTTCCAGCTTTTGAGACCTACCCTTTACTTACTGAACAAGTTTCAGAAGATACTTGAGACTACATGATAATGTGAGAGTACACAGAACAAACTGGCTCTCCCAGTTTTGGGAGCATGTAGGCAGCAAACCCACCAGTCTAGTTCACAGCCTTCCTTCCTCTGTTCTCCCTTTGCTTTGGAAGGAAGTAACTGCAGCCTCTATTATGAACTTTGTTTTCTAACTCTTTTGCCACACTATTCAGGCTTGGGATGAAGTAATAATATAAGTAACAAATAATACTTCCATGGTGTCACTCCTTCACTGCAGAATAACGAACTGGAATGAGGAAAACAAAATAAAATTATTAGTTCCAAAAACAACCTGAAACCTCCACCATGTAGCTCTTTACTCAATGTCTCTTCACTTATATGCTCTGATCACCACTTCAGTGATCAATGAAGTCGATCAATGAAGCCAGTAGTTGGATAAGATACAAAATTGAAAAGGTGCAACTCAGAGTTCCATAACGTGCAACTTGTACATAGTTAATGACATCAGACTGCAAACTCAGGTATCCATGGGCATTGCTCATTTCATATGCTGAATTTAATGCACACACAGCCAAAACCCTGAACTCTCTAGAGTAAGTGCTTACATGGGGTCTTGCTACCACCAGAGGCTCTCTGTCTGCATGAGATCAGACTCCAGCCAGGCATGCCATGGAACACAGTTCAGTGGAGCTACACAAGCTTATAGGAGTAAGTTTCTGTTCCTGCAGCCAAGAAAAGAATACACCAAATTTCCTATCTTTGTATCAGTCATCCTTGGCTGTAAAACTTAGGGTCCCACCACTCTTGCTGACTTTGTTCAAACAAGTTTTCTGCTTCTTTCAAAACATTTTATTTTAGATTAAGAAGTATACTTGTAAAAATGGAAGTACCATTATATGAAATCAAGAGGGTAAAGCTACAAACAGGGTAAGTCAGTGCAAGAATGTTTCATTAGACAGCTATGCCTGTTTAAAAGAGTTACTTTGCCATAGCAATCACAGCAAAAGGGATTGAATTCTCCTTTAAAACACATTGGCTCTGCCATGCTTGCCACAGCAAAACAAATTTAAGCTTCCCTTAAAGGTCTACATGCAGAAGTAAACACAATTTCCCTACCAAAAGAAAGGCAGAAATAAGGGTTAAAAAAGGGAATTACAGATTAATGTTTTTTTTTCTTTTCTCATTACATTTTTTTTTCTTCTGGTAAACAATTTGTGATTGCAATTGGGACAAGCTTCCTATTGGCCTTGGGGGTATTCCAGTTCGTGACTCAAGTTTAGTAGCTCCCAGTTTGTCTAGTACTAAGGTTCATAAACATTCTAGCACTAAGGTTGATAAACTTTCTTAACCATTCTGCAACACCTTAATTTTTCCTAGGTTGTGACAAACTTGGTAAAAGGGAAGTTTAAAAAATAAAACCAAAAACCACTGAAAAAAAC
>NW_010164998.1:4392-13263 GCF_000695765.1 Mesitornis unicolor | reverse complement strand
CCTGCTAGTTTCAAGCGGTGGAGGCACTTTCAGATGACCCCTTGACATTTTCCAGTCATTGCAGAAAGGGCTGTCCCCTCTCTGGAAATAATCTAAACACTGATACTCCTAACTGTCAGAAAAGAACCAGAGATTAGGAAAAAAAAGTCTATAGACTTTTTCTGATCAACAGTCTTCTCTTAAAACTGCCAATGTATAGCTGAACAAAGGTTTGCTTTAACTGGTAACAAATATTTGTGCAGCATTACATCCCACAAAAGCAGAAACAGACTGTGGCTATGACACACTTACAGAAAAGATTCTACAGAAGTGGTACCAATGTGAAAGTCAGACTGCCTTGATAGGTGTTTCCTTTATGAAAGTAGCAGTGAAAATTTAAAATGAACATTTATCCGCCAAGTAGAATTCAAAAAGGTTAGCACCTTTACATAAAATTTAGCATAAATATATTGCAGCATAGAATCTAAAGTACAGCAACAGGTATAGGCAGAGACAAATAAACAACTCTGGTGTTGAAGACAGCAATTTCAACAAGGCACTTGTACTCACAGAAGCCTGAAGTCAGAAAAAGAGCTGACCCAGAACAGAAAAACATAGTCTAAAACTTTGGAAAGGAAAAAGAACATAAACAACAAGACTTTGAATTTTAAAGGTGCCGAAGCCCCAGAATAGAGGATATTTACTTCTAATGAAAGCAGAAAATAGTAAAGAACATTCAATACTAAAAGATGTTAGGAAAGAAAATCCATAGTTGCCAGCAAATTGTTGGGTCAGCAAACAAAAAAGAGAAAAGGAAGATAGATGAGACATCCATACCTTTTGTCAAATCAATGAGGTTGGAAAAAACACAATTTGTTAAAACACAAGCTTAAATGAGAAATAATCAAATGCTAGAGATGAATCACATTTTACTTCACACCTGACACTGTATGACACTATACCTTTTTTTCTTGTAGTTAGAGAGACTTTAAGAAGAGGTGTCACTTGAAAGTTGAAGTGTTATCAGTCTGTCTGGGAAACATCTGAAGAAATTGCGCTGCCTCTAACTTTTTGTCTGTTGTTGTCATCAGTTGAAGTTTTGTATCTCATCTCCAAAAATTACAAGCCAATAGAATTATTTAAGCTAGCATGAAAGGAAGATGGGAAAATGTCCAGTGTGCAATCTATCATATGCTTTTTTAAGAAATGTTTAGATGTGAAGACTTACTATCTGGTACAGGGGAGCGTATATTCTAAATCCTGGAAAAGGGAAGTGTGGGAGATCAAATGTCTCCAAGAGACAGGGGTGGGCACAACGACCTTTCACCTTGAAACTGCAGTTTAAATCTAGTTCACTTAAAGTACTAGAGATAATTATGTTTTGAAGACTTTTCTATAGCTCACTTGAATATCAATTCTGCCACCTACCCCTAGCTTAGCAGCACCTCAGCTGGTCACATCTCACAAGCAGCCTTGTACAGAGGAAGGAACAGTGGGAAACCTCCATTTAAGGGGAGAAGTAACATTTGCAAGTCAGTGGGAAAAAATTCATAGATTGCGTCATATCAGCTTCATAAATAAACTGATGCTTCTGAAGACCTGTATTGTCCACTGAGAAATGACAAAATCCCTGTTATAAATGCTTAGTGGATTCTCAGATCTTTATTTTAGGATCCCTAAAATATTTCCACTGGCTGTTTGACTCCTTTTATGAATTTCACATGTATAGCTTGCTCTAAACCAACTAGTTATCCATCCAACTAGACCTCCATTTTTGGAGGCCACTTAAAAACAGCCTAAGAAGAGTTATGAATCTCTGATTAAAAGCACAACAAAAAAACTTTAAAACTACAGTAATATCCACAGAACGTTAACTTTTACCAAGCATGAGAATAGCATTCAGCTGGTATCACCTATTCCAAGACCAGAGTAAAGTGGGTACATTAATTTATAGCACTTCACATTTTCAATGTCTTCTGTAAACATTAACTAATTAATCCTCATCTACTCTTGCCAAATACACTATTGTATTAAGAACTGACCTAATGTAACCTTAAATGTTAAACAAAGCAACAGTCTACAGAAACGATAAACTACTCAACCAGGGAGCTGGGAGGTGTCCAACTCATTGTTTTTTTAATAAACATTTAATCATTTTCAAGATATTAGCCAAATTGATCAGTGGTTGGTGTACTAGGGCACTGCAGTTATACCAGAGGTGAGGCTGGCTCACTAAGTAGCATTTATCATCCGTGAGGAGCTCCACAGTATGCTGTGGCCAAGAAGGCCAATGGCATCCTGGGGTGTATCAGGAGGGGGGTGGTGAGTAGGTCGAGAGAGGTTCTCCTCCCCCTCTACTCTGCCCTGGTGAGACCGCATCTGGAATATTGTGTCCAGTTCTGGGCCCCTCAGTTCAAGAAGGACAGGGAACTGCTGGAGAGAGTCCAGCGTAGGGCTACAAAGATGATCAAGGGAGTGGAGCATCTCCCTTATGAGGAGCGGCTGAGGGAGCTGGGTCTCTTGAGTTTGCAGAAGAGGAGACTGAGGGGAGACCTCATTCATGTTTATAAATATTTAAAGGGTGAGTGTCACGAGGATGGAGCCAGGCTCTTCTCGGTGACAAACAATGATAGGACAAGGGGTAATGGGCAAAAGCTGGAACACAGGAGGTTCCACTTAAATTTGAGAAGAAACTTCTCAGTGAGGGTGACAGAGCACTGGAACAGGCTGCCCAGAGAGGTTGTGGAGTCTCCTTCTCTGGAGACATTCAAAACCCGCCTGGCCGCCTTCCTATGCAACCTCATCTAGGTGTTCCTGCTGCGGCAGGGGGATTGGACTAGATGATCTTTTGAGGTCCCTTCCAATCCCTAACGTTCTGTGGTTCTGTGGTTCTGTGGTTCTGTTTCTGCAAAGATGAATTTGATTTAGTGACAATGGTCTCTTTATTAGTGTTTATGGATTTAAAGGATTATAGAGCCCTTTAGATTTCAAACCAACAGAAGATCCTGGAGGATTTTGTTTTAAACTCCTGTTTATTTCCTAAAACATGAATTAATAAAATTTTTGGATATGAAATATGCAGTCCTAAGTACTTTAGTGCTAAAGTAGCATAATCTGAAAAGTGAGGTTTAACAATGGAAACACTATGATTAATCTTTCCCTCTCTCTTGTTCAAATTGCTTTTGAGGAGCAGAACAAGAATCATCTCTCATCGTTAAAAGCAAGATATTCTCTTGCACTCTGAAGCATATTAATTTTACAAATACCATCTTTTACTGAAGATTGATGAAGCAAAATGTATATGCACAACTCAGATTATGAAAAAGTTATGGAGATGTGCAAACCTCGGTGTGAGTATGAACTCTACCTTTTTTACCTTGCAGTTATTCAAAATGCCTCAAGAGATGAAGACAATAACTAAATGACAACTACATAGCCGCAAACGCAATATATATAGTAATTTAGAAATGCCTCATTTACTGTCAACATGTTAAAAATATGACAAAATAAATTACACAAATGCATCCTTATTTTCTGTCCTGTAGTTTTCTTGTATTTTGAATTTAATGGCGCAAACAGAAATCAGGCTATATCCTGTCCATATTTCCAAGCTTCTCCATTCATATATCACTAAATTCATGAGCTGGTCCAACATTTAGCAATATCTGTTTAAGTTCCGGAGAGATTATTTTGCAACTTTCTCTATATCATGTAACTGGGGAAATAAAATCCTATGAAGAGGTTGTAAAATTGTTCAAAAATGCCAAGTCAAAAGATATAACTGCCTCATTCTGAACACTGTAGGAGCATTTATGGTTTCCTGGAAATTTATGCACTACCCATTATAACTAAATGCGCTGCTTCAACAATTTTTCAAAGCTAACCTTATAATTAAAGTATTTGGGGTTCCTCACCCTCTCTTTTTTTTTTTAATATTATGCTATGACAGAGGAGGGTGACAATCCACGCTGCACCTTCTATACTTTTTGTGTTCTGTACGTGCCAATGAATCAAGATGACTCATACAGAAGTCCCTCCTGAGCAGCAACATGCCTCTGTTTTCTAACATAAGAGATAAATGAGTAATCAAAATTAAAATGACAACTACAGCAAATACTGCAACCAGTACAGTTCAATAAATAAGAGAACAGTACACTCTGATAACAGCATTGTTGATATGAGGGCAAGGGCCTCATATGACAGTATAAGAGTACAACATGAATGAGCAGGCTGAACTTTACACAGGCTGATACCATTAATACAAATAATTCAGTGTTTTTTCAACAGTAGCGTAATGGGATCAATGGTCTACAGATTTATAGCCTCAGAAAAATATTATTGATCTTGGTTATTAACTTCCACGCAGTTTGTTTAATACTACTACTTATAAATAACAACTTTGGCTATAGTCTGATGGACAGTTTCCCTTTCGATTTCTAGACATTTTTCAAGAGGTCTTTTTAGGCTGAGATACTACACAGACCAGGACTGACACAGCATGTGAGACACTTCTCTTAAAAACAAGCTCCAACCCTATGTCATGCTGTTCTTTACAGTTTCAGCTACAGAAAGACCTCCCTCACTTACTCAAATTGCTCAGTGTATTTTTGTTTGCTGTGGATGCCTCCTCTTCTATGTAAATATTCTTTTCTTTGAAGAGGATTGCTCCCTACAAAAACCATAGAGGGAGCACTAATAAAACAGAACATTCACAGACAGAAAGCCCGAGTGGTCAACTGCCCTTAAATAAGGGCATGCATGTTATGCATATTTGAGACAGATGTCCTGTTTGTGCACGTCTGAATTTGTGTTGAGAGTCTCTTCTTCTGCCTGCTTCTAACTGCAGATAAGAGCCAGGCTACAAAACAAGAGAGGTGCACACACTATGTTCCTGACTCATCTGTGTGTACTCACTACATCTTCACTATGACTAATTAGCATTATTTATGAGTAGTTAGTGTTACTAATTACTGTTAAATGCAGTAGGGGCCTTAAAACCTAGAGCAAATATAGAGACATAATCTCAGTTCAAAATAACAGAACAGTGTGGAGCAAATAAAGAGGGTGTTTCCAGTGGGAAACAAAGCCAAAGGTGACAATAACCTGTCAGCTCCTTTATATTGCTATATAACAAAAATTGCTACAAGATCCTCAAGTTCCTGATATTAGCTGACCTCCCTTCTTCCCCACTCCTTATTTACCTAGTGCTCAAATGTAAAGGTTTTAAATACACCAAAGGGTCACTGACATCCCAGCGTAACTGAGATAATGAAGGAAAGGAGTGAGATAGCTGTAAAAGGAAAGGATGGAGTGCACTGAAGCTAGTGGAGACAACATAGAGAAAGTTAATAAAGAAAAAAATCAGGTTAGAGAAATAGATAGCAGGTACTGAAATAAAAGAAACAAGAAGAGAGTGCTAGGATGTGAAGGAAGTGAGGGAATATAATCGACACACAGGAAAGATGTCTGGAATTTTTCTTTTGCATTATTATTTAAAATATTGACCTAAAAGGATATTGTGCAGTTGCTCATGTGTTTGTAATTCACTGTCTGCTACTTGTGTTTTAACATGAGGGGTCAGGAATCAGTCTCCTGCACTTCCTTCATGACCCTGTCTGCATCCTTGGGCACATCACTTTACAAGCCTTCATTTCCTTATAAAAGATACATTACAACAGCAATATACAGCGTTTGGACTCAGGACTGTTAAATCACATTTCATAACTAATAACTGCTGAACATGTACCCAGCATGTTCGAGGTTACTTCAAAGCAAAATGCTCACTTAGCATCTCAGCCAAACTCCATCAAGAAACAGGGGGAAAAGCTCACTCTGCACAAACCAGGGAGCTGGAGACAAGTCTGTGCAGCGATGCCTCTGTTCTCTTCCAGCTTGGGAGAGTGTATTGCTACTTTTTCACAAGGCCATACTCAGAAAAAAAAATAAATGTTCTGCATGTGGTAAAGAAAATACTATTCTAAAATTTTTCTAATTCTTCTTGATTATTCTAGCGTGCATAGCCCCGTGATAAGCACTGAGCATGCAGATACATGTCTAAATAGATAATTATCCCCCTAAAAAGATGAGTAAATTCAGGAGTTTTTACAACCAATTACATAACTATCAACTGCCACTGCACAATCTCTCTTCATGTACCACCAAAATACTAACACTGCTATGTAATCAATAAGCTTAGAGTGAACCATCTTCCTCAATATGCATTTTGCTACTGATACTTTACATCAATGCTCACTCACGCTGTGCATAATCCCCCACCTACCAAAATTTTGAACGTTAAGGAGGACACAGAATTTAGAGCACAATTCTAGATGCCTTCACACAAGAGGCTATATTGCAGGGGACACATAAGCTCATAATGACCCAGGAAAAAACAGGATGGTGAAACGGGCATCAAGAAAATGCAGTTCTCATGATACATGTAACAGATATACAAGCCTGTCCATGACTGACAGATTTTGCTCTATAAACCCACTATACGTGGCAGTGAGTGGTAATCAAGAGCTGACTAACGCACATCTTGGAGTGGTTTACCACACTATAGACTGTGGGGGACCTCAGCTGGACTGAGGCCCTTGGACAGAGTGACTTTGACCTTAAGAAGATTCCAGTCTACCCCTGAGAGAATAAACAGGAACAAGAAGAGCCACAAGGTATACAAGTTTGTCGAAAGTGCTGACAGCAGACTGAGGTGCATGTGTTCCTTTGGCGGAAGTGCTGACTTGTGATGAACTGTAAACATAGTAACTTTGAACCAATGAGAATAAGACACATCTGGGGAGAGAGTATAAATAGATGAGGAAGAAAAATAATAAAGATATAAGCTTTTTGTGCTACGCCAACACTTGTTGTCTTATCGCTTTGTCCGTCTCGACCACGACAATAGACCACTGTATCTGGGCTAAGGAGCAATGCCTTGCAAGTAGTGGGGTGCACGGGTGGCCTCTGTGAGAAGAGTCTGGGCATGCTCCATGCTGGACACAGACAGTTCCAGACAGCTCCAACAGATCCACTGCAGGGCACAGCCAAGCCCTTCTGCCAAGTGGCACTGCTGGGAAAGTGTGTCTAAGATGGGGCAAAATACTGGACAGCAGAGTGAGAGGGTGGGAAAAAAGAAGCATGAAACAACCGTGCAGACACCAAAGTCAGGGAAGAAGGAGCATGAGGAAGGGGCTCCAGGTGTTAGAGCACAGATTCCCCTGCAGCCTGTGGGGAAGACCATTATGTAAAGCAGGTGTTTCCCTGCAGCCTGTGGACCATGCCAGAGCACATACTCAACACTACAGCTCACGGAGGACCCCACTCAAGAGCAAGTGGGTATTTCATGAAGGAATGCCCGCCTGTGGAGAGGATGTCCCCTGTCACATTTTCATTGGTTCACAGCCAGCAACTGCTGCTTGTGAACCGAGTATAACTTTGCTGGCTTTATTATCATTGTTCCTATTCTTATTACAATTAAATAATACTATTATTATTTCATTTTTAATTATTTTAATTATTAAATTGTATTTATCTCAACTCATGAGTTCTTTCACTTTTACTTTTCTGATTCTCTCACCCACTCCACAGTGTAAAGGAGACTGAGTGAGTGGCTGCATGGTGTTTAGCTGAGTCCTGGACTAAACCATGACAGGGCCACAACCTAAAGTAAAAAATGGCTTGCTGACAGTTGGGTATGAAGCACTGTAGAGATACTCCTTTCACAAACTGGAATGTATTGAATGAGTTTAATGCAATCTTTTTGCCAAGCACTTTGGGCTTACCACAGTTTCTATAGTTTGAGAAATTTTGCAAAACACATTTTGAACTACTTAAACTAGAACAATTAAAAACTCCAACCCTGAAATTAAATCTTCAAACCCTTAAATTAAAACTTCATATGTGCCTAGTCTCTGTTTTCATACTCTCTTAACAGATGATTTTAAATCCAGACCAACTACATTGCATCCCTTTGGTGATGTTCTCTAAAGCAGCGTTCTTTTCCTGTCCTCTCTTCCAACCCTCAAAAAAAGAAGAAAATATACATATACACACACATATGTATATAAACATATATCTCAATAAGCATTTATAGCTGTGACAAATTTATTCTTACTGTCAATTTAATACATCTGTTTTTCATTTGAATTTGATATACAGCCTGGTGTTTTCTATTAGATCATATAAACAAGCGTTTGATTTAAAACAGGATTATTTTTCTTCACCAAGATTGAGAGCAGCAATAAACATTACTCTTCCTGGGAATACAAATGAGGTGGTAATTCCATTAAATATAATGATTAAAATAAGAAAAAAAATCATTAAAGAATGAAAAAAAAATGACCACAAGCCTGTTTTTCCTACTGATCTTCTGGACAGAAATTGTTCTTGTCTGACTGACTTCTCCAATGGATTACACCAAAATGAGACAACTCAGTTTTCCAAGTGTGCATGCTTGGAAAGAGCAATCTGTCTGGTGTGAAGCCCAAAGCAAGAGCTAGGTAGGCACTTCACCACTTTACAGGATGATGTTCCCTTTCTGTTCTAGATGTTTTAATCACTTTAGAAAGACAAGGAAAAAAAATCCCTTTCCTTTCCTTAAGCACATATTTTTGGTTTTGTGAAATAGGACAACTTCAAGTCTGCAGATGAAACTTCAAAACCTTAAAGGTTTCAAAGGTTTTAAAGCAAGAGTGAGAGCATGTCATCTGACAGTGAGGGATTTGGACCACAACCAAACTTTAATGGGAAAAACCCCACCCTCAAAGGAGTATTATGCTCTTAAAAGGGAATAAGCTTATCTCAGAGAGGTGTATTTCATTATCAGCATACCTTTAGAAAAGGCAAAAACCAAATGTAGATTCTGGCCAACAGACATCTTGTTAACCAAATAGC
>NW_010164998.1:0-4353 GCF_000695765.1 Mesitornis unicolor | reverse complement strand
GGGAGGGAGAAGAAGCTAATGGTAGGTACTACCACAGCAGCCAGCACTGCAAAAGGGAGAACAAGTAAGAACACCAGATTTTGAAGTGTGAATTATGGTCTGGCAGAACAAACTGCACCAAAGAAAACCATTCAGTCATGTGCTTGGAAGGAATAAATTAGGTAATTTCTACTGTTTTGCCTTATCTCATCACTGGAAATTTCATAGTGATTGTGATGTCCTACAGATCTAATCATAGAATCATTTAGGTTGGAAAAGACCCTTAAGATCATTGAGTCCAGCCATAAACCTAACACTGTGAAGTCCGTCATTAAACCTTGTCCCTAAGTGCCACGTCAACATGTATTTTAAATACTCAACTACTTCCCCAGGCAGCCTGTTCTGGTGCTTGATAACGCTTTCAGTGAATAAATTTTTCCTAACATCCAGTCTAAATCTCCTCTGACGCAACTTGAGGCCATTTCCTCACAAGCTATCACTTGTTACTTGGGAGAAGAGACTGACACCCACCTCTCTACAACCTCATTTCAGGGAGTTGTAGAGAGCGATAAGGCCTCCCCTCAGTCTCCTCTTCTCCAGACTAAGCACCACCAGTTTGCTCAGCCACTCCTCACAAGACTTGTGTTCTAAACCCTTCACCAGCTTCATTGCTCTTCCTTGGACATGCTCCAGCACCTCAATGTCTTTCTGGTAGTGCAGGGCTCAAAAGCGAACACAGTATTTGATGTGTGGCCTCACCAGTGCTGAGTACCAAAGGGACTATCACTTCCCTGGTCCTGCTGGCCATGCAATTTCTGATACAAGCCAGGATGCTTATTGCCCTTCTTGGCCACCTGGGCACACTCTCGGTTCATATTCAGTCGGCTGTCAACCAATACCCCCAGGTCCTTTTCTGCCTGACAGCTTTCTAGCCACTCTTCCCCAAGCCTGTAGCACTGCACGGGGTTGTTGTGACCCAAGTGCAGGACCGGCACCTGGCCTTGTTGAACCTCATGCAACTGGCCTTGACTCATCAATCCAGCCTACCCAGATGCCCTCTGTAGAGCCTTTCTGCCCTCAAGCAGATCCACACTCCTGTCCCACTTGGTGTGTTTTCTGCAAACTTACTGAAGTTGCAATTACCTTGTCCAGATCATTGATGAAGATACTGAACAGAACTGGCCCCAGTACTGAGTGCCCTGAGGAACACCACTTGTGACCAGCCGCCAACTGGGTTTAACTCCATTCGCCACTCATTGGGTCTGGCCATCCAGCCAGTTTTTAACTCAGTGAAGAGTACATCCACCCAAGCCATAAGCAGAGAGTTTCTCCAGGAGAATGCTGTGGGAAACTGTGTCAAAGGCTTTATTAAAGTCCAGGTGAAAAACATCCACAGCCTTTACCTCATTCACTGAGTGGGTCACCTTGTCATAGAAGGAGATCAGGTTAGTCAAGCAGGACTTGTCTTTCATAAACCCATGCTGGCTGAGCCTGATCACCTAGTTGTCCTGTTTGTGCCATGTGATGGCACTCAAGATGATCTGCTCCATAACCTTCCCTGGCACCAAGGTCAGACTGACAGGCCTGTAGTTCCCTGGATCCTCCTCCTTGTAGATGAATGCCACATTCGCTAACATCTTTTGCTAAGGCTATAAACAATTAAACTGAGTTTCATGTACATTCAACCCAGACAGTAAGTAATTTGGATATATATGATAGAATTGAACTGAGATTCAGCCTGTTAGGAGGAATACTTTGACATCACCTCTGTCAGGACTAGATCTGCTGAGCTGCAGTGATTTACAAAAGCACTAGTGATGATGGTAGTTTGAATGTGCCTTATGAAAAGCTACAGCACTGCTGCTGAAATAGGCAAGTTTTGTAAGTAACCTTTCGAACAGATGCATCTGTCTGCAGGAGATCTTCATATATACATACACATTTTGCGATAAACCAGAAGCATTTTACAAGAAAGTTCATAGAATGAATGAATGAATTACTGATGGGTGCCACATTCACATAGAAATTGGGTATTACAAACAAATGACACCAGAAAATAAAATGCATTCATCACAATGAAGTGCATCTAGAGCACAGTCAAAATGTACCAAACAAAAATGAATTAGCTGTAAGGAAATACACTTCTGGAAACAAATTTGTTTTACTTCTCTCTTACGAAAGATGAAAAGATCTTAGATACATTCCTGGACTTTATTCCTTAGTCTCCTCAGTGCTTCCAAAACCAGAAGCGAGTTGATTGACAAAACTGCAGAAATTACACTGGATGTCTGAGAAGTTTCTTTCGGGACTTGTAACTTTATTTAATATTTCTACTAGTAAGTCTGCAAGTGTTGTGTAAATTAACTTAATTTTTAGTCCTACTTATAAATCCGGTCTGCACAAAATGTACTTTTTTTCTTTTACTCACTCCAAGTATAAAAAGCCTACCTGCTTTAGAGAAAAAACCCTGTGCATTTATTTCTGTTTCTTCTAACTAGTCCTGCAGCTCTGCTGTGGAGGCTGGATTTTATTTCTGCTTATTCATCAGGAACAGAATTTGCCCCTGGGGATCTGATCTTTCAAACATGTTTAAAGTTAAACACATGAACAGTTCCACTGGCTTCAGTGGGACTACTCATATCCCAAAAGCTAAGCACATGCACATATCTCTATCATCTTACACTTGTGCAAAACCAATACAACAGATCTCTGTGTGGGTTTGCTCCCCGCTGATACTTTCAATGAAGGAGGAAAGCATGGTTAATTAGCTTGGGTGAAACTTTACCTGTAGCACATTCAAGACCTGAACTAGAATCGCATCATATACTATTATACAGAAAACAAAGACCTGTTTATTTAGATCTCTACAGGACAAATCACTGTATGATGTAGGGATACACAGACACTGACTCCTTGATTACACGGCAGAGCTGAGTTACACTGCTTTGACCTGCTGGGTGCCTATACAGCACAGCTACAAGTTCAGATAGGTTAATTCCAACCCCTGCTGAAGGTGCAGGTCCTTGCATCAAATATGGCTCCAAAATGGACCATTGGCTTCAGTCTGGGAATCAGCTCTCAGTGCATCATTCAGACAACAATATACAGCAGCCCTTAGATAATTTGTATGATTCAATTAAAAGTACAAATTATGAGATACAAAGACTTGTGAAATGAGATATCTTACACAAATCAACAAGCAAGTTTAGAAGAACAACCAGACAAATGCCTAACGGAAAAGTAAAGCCTAGCAGATAATTTTAGATCCCCACAGTAAATTTCTACAACTAAATTGAGGAATGGGAAAAAAGTTGGAAGTGATTAGAAAAACATCAAATTAAGCCAGTAATGTTACAAGGAAAATGAGGACAGTGAGCAGATTTACCTCCAACCAATGCTGGTTACATTATTACACAATTTGTCTGATGTAATTAGTTTCAGGACAGAGGTAGAGGTGAACACTTACATTTGAAGCAAAGGCGATTTAGAGCTGCAAGACTTAAATTGACCGGAGGCTGGAAATGAAAAACACAAAAGACTAACAAGAGCCTATATAAAATAATGACAGCAGGAACAGGATAGAAATAAATCTCCCATCAACAATAACACAAAAGAGAAATAAGAGACAGATTTCAAGACTGGCTCACTCAGACAGGCCATGGTGAAATAGCAGTAAAGGCAGTGTGCTAGTAACCTCTGATCCTGGCAAATCCCGTGCTCACACAGCAATGAAAGTTGTTAAATGGAAAGATGTTGCAATGCTTGTGGATCTCAGTACAGAAATGCACCTGACTGCAGAGAACAGCCTGGAAGTTGTTCTGCACAGACACAGTCCTCTGCATAGATAACAAACTCACCTGTACACACAAAACATCCTCCTATGCTTCTGTTCAAACAGGTATTAGATGCAGGTACGTGTAGGAATCACATCATGCTTTGATCCTAACTCTTTTATGGCCTTTGAGACCCCCAAGTTTTTCACACTGATTAGGCAATAAGGGTGGCTGGTTGCATATGATTTTTCATTATCATTACATATCCATTGGCAGAAGCAGTAGTTTCCCCATCTTACCAACTTTTTCATACTTTAACAATTTCACCCAGACCAGAGCAAGATGAAGTAAAGTCCTTTCAAACATTTTAGGAGGGGAAAAGAGTAAAGACCAAAATAACAGTTCAGTGGTATTTGTTAGCATATTTGGATTTTGTCTCTCCAATAGAAAAATGGGCACCTCTCTGGGTACCTTGGTATTCTGAGGTGTCCAACTCTGACCAGAAGGTCTATTATGAACCATCACTAAATAAATACAGATGAGAATATACAGATTGATGAATCCTTCTGCAATAGGCTGAATCAATGGGCTGAGGCCAACT
>NW_010164997.1:0-1082 GCF_000695765.1 Mesitornis unicolor | reverse complement strand
GGGCTCACGAGAAGAGGTGGACGGTGTCGCTCTGCTCCGCCGGGCCCTCGCGCCGGTACTTCACGAACTCGTTCAGGGTCTCCAGGGAATCTTCTCCCATCCGGATCCGGTCCGTCGAGGTCCACGTCTCCATGGCCACTAGCACGATGCGGGTGTTGAGCTGCTCCTTGTAGAGCTGCAGGGGCGAGGGGATGGTGCTTGGGTAAACCCCCACCCCAGGACAAACCCACCAGGTGCCAGGGACCAACCCTCTGGGGACAAACCCACCCGGGGACAACGCTCCCAGGGACAAGCCCAGCAGTGTCAGGGACAAACTCACCAGCTGTTAGGGACAGTCCCCTCAAGGACAGACCCCCAGTGGGTCCTCATCTGGAGGACAAATCCCCCAGGGACAAAAACCCATGGGACAGATCCACCAGCTGTGGGGGACAAACTCCTTGGGGACAGACCCACAAAGTGCCAGGCACCAAACTCCCCCAGGAGACAAAACCCTTGGGGACAAACCTACCAGGTACAAACCCAACAGGCACCGGGAACAATCCCAGTCCCACCAGGGACAAGCCCACTGGGGCCAAGCCCCCAGGTACTGGGGCCCATCCCGCTGGTGACATCCCCCAGGAACACCCCCTCTCACCATGTCGGCCAGGTTGACCACGGACTTGGCGAAGTTGCTGGTGAGCACCACGGACTTGCGGAACTGCAGGAACTGGGGGAGCAGCAGGGGCCATGTTGGGCCGGGGGTGGCCACGCCGACACCCCCTGCTCACTCCCCCATCCCCAGAGCCCCGCGCTCACCAGCTGGTGGTCGTTGACCACGGCCAGCTCGATGTACTTGGTCTCACTGTGCACCGTGTGCTGGGCTCGGCGAACCTGCGTGGGGAGCGTGAGCCGGCAGCACCACACCATGGCAGCAGCCGGAGGCCAAATGGGGCCAAGGATCCATGTCCCGACCCCATGTCCCCCGTCCCCTGCCCAGTGTCTCCACTCACCTGCCGCCGCCGCCGGAGCTTTGGTAACCCGCCCGCAAGGCGCTGGCTCAGCGCAGGGAAGAGGCAGCCTGGAGGGAAGGGACAGAGCTGGTG
>NW_010164996.1:12888-18775 GCF_000695765.1 Mesitornis unicolor | reverse complement strand
AGAGAAAATCCTGCTCTCTCTCTCTGACCCTATAACGGAGAGAATAGATTTTATCAAAACAAGGAGATTCTTTTTCTCCCTAATTTTAAGCTTGATTAAGTGGTAAAGTGAATTTTGTGGTGATGGTAAGTGGCTAAATGAACCAGAACTTTTTACCTACAATTTAAATACTGACTGGAGGGAAGGAAGTTCAATTTTTCACATGATGCCTGATCAGTTTTGAACCACAAGACCTGCCTTTTGACTTGAGGGGCAGTTGACTCTGCATAGACATCTGGGCTTTGACCCTTCTGCTGTGATTGCAAGATGTGAACTATTGTCATAACATGAAATTGTTTTGTAATGTAGTTCTTCTTCCTCAGCATTTGCACTCATTCCACCATCACATTTCAGAGAGTCAAATAACTGTCAAGCTAAAAGAATGTTCAAACTTAACCAATCTAAACTGGCTTCAAAAATATGACCTAGAGGTTAAAGTTTTAATATTGTAATTTTGGCTTTTGAAGTGACAGTTAGTGTTAAGAATTTTAATACATTAATCTAATACTCATGTATTCTTCTTAATAATATGAAGATCATCAGAAAAGCTTTAATAATTGCCTCTGTTATCTCTACGATCACAAAAATATTGCATCTTCTTTGTCTATATCTACATTTTCCATCTTTTTCATGAACTACAACAAATTAATTCTAGATAATGAAGACTTATTATCTCCTCTTGGAAGTATCTTAACTTTTATTGCAAGTGTTGCAAACATATGGCTGTTCATTCAAGTTTATACATGGAATCTGAGACACAGCGAAGTCTGAGGGATATGCTTCATATTTCTACACCTCCAAAATTTCTCCCTTAAGAAGAATTGCATATTGACATTTTCAGGGCTGAAACTGTGCTCACCCAGCAAAGAGAAAAACAAAGCGGAGAATTCTAGTTAAAAGAAATTGATACATAATAGAAGCAACCTCTGTGCAACATCGAGTAGACTTTTTTATTATTATGAATATTAGCTAAATTAATTTCAGTAAGAGATTAAGTTTACAAAATTTGAATTTACTTTTTCCATAGAGATGATACAGAAAATACATGGAAGTTGAAAACTGTATATCATCGCATATCTGGCATACATCCAGAATTTTAAAACTGATATAAATCTTAAACAACTCAAACTTTGGTATTAATGGGGTTTTTGGTTTTGGTTTTGTGTTTTGTGTTTTTTTTTTTCCATTTGCCATTGGATTTTCATTGCTATTGATTTCTTCAGGTAAATTTCTTATATTGGACAAGGTGACAGGATTTCAGCTTAGGAAGTTGTAAAAGAATGCCTTTATTCAAGATTTGTAAACGTAAAAAATTGGCAACAACCTAACTGCAGTGAATCAAGGCTTCTTTAACTGTGAAATATAAATATTAATATTAACTTCCTATTTAATTTTTTTTTCAAAAGAAGACAGAAATAAAATAGATTTGTATTTATTAGATTTTACTTTAAGAATGTGAATTTGTTCTGAGAACATGTTTATTAATTTGGGTAAAATACATTAATTCATGGAAACTACTTGTACTTTTACAGTAAGAATAACCAAGTCATGGGAATAATTTTATTACTTCCAATAAAAGTAATTTATATTTTAGCTAACTATATTAAATAAAAGGATAACCAAGTGACATGATTCAGATTACCCTTTAATCTATTACAGATCTGCAAAGATGCATTATTTTTAGCTTTATTAATGGATGGATAGAAATAAGGAAAAATATAAAAAAACCTGTATCTAGCTTAAAAAAAAATCATATGATTTCTCATTGAAAGAAGATTTGTATTTCTTAGCACTCAAGGGTCAGCAGTAGCAGAAACTTTCATTTTATAAAACAACAACAACTACAACAACAGAAAGAGAGGTTTATTAAGGCTGATTGGCCAAGCAGGTCAGAAATACTGGGAGCCACCAGTCATGATTCTCTGAACTGTGACTTACAATCATTGAACCCTTCCTTATTCACTATAATTCTAAGACATAGAAATATATGACCATCACTCCTTTTGTTACTGTTCAGAGTTAAAAGGAAATATTAAAAGTACATTTGCGAGACAAATTCCAGCAAGAGGCTGTTATATAAGAGTTACCAGTTGCTAAGATCAACAGATATCATTATATAATTTATCAGAGCTTCATAGAAGTTGCTCATCCAG
This sequence comes from Mesitornis unicolor, assembly GCF_000695765.1. Lineage (NCBI taxonomy): Eukaryota > Metazoa > Chordata > Aves > Mesitornithiformes > Mesitornithidae > Mesitornis > Mesitornis unicolor. The sequence goes on along the minus strand of NW_010164996.1, from coordinate 16,583 downwards.
GGAATACTTACAGGACACAGTGACCTCTTAAATCTATCATCCCTCCATGTAGTCAGGAAAAGAAAAGCCTTACAAATTGGTCATACTGAGAGGGAAGTGGGAAGGGAAAATTCTGGAAAAAGACTGACAAATAGTTGACAAATAGGTCACCAGAGTTTGACAATACCAAACATTCCTAATTGATTCATATTTCAACTACAATAATTACTCAGATTCTAGATGTATAGGAAAGTAAGATTTCTGGAAAATAGACACTGGGCATGTATCAATCAACTGCTCTCTTCATATGATATAAGGTTGATCGTTAAATACAGAACAAAACTGATGCCTCTGTTATTCAGACTTCCTATATATGAAACCAATCATAGGTTTACTCTCTAGCAAGAGAGCCAGGAAGATACTTCTCAAGTTTGGTCACATAAACAATACTGAAGGATATTGTTTTAGCAGTTAAATCTGAAATTATAATTTAGCTGATCAAAACAATACAACTTACCACCTCACCACAATGTCCACACACACAATCAATGACTGGAGGATTAAAAGTGTAAGACTCTTCAAGATTTCCCTGAAAGAGAAAATAAAATATTTTTTATTTGCATCTCTGCGGTAACACCAATAAATTCTGAAGGCTTCAATAAACAGAAAAAAAGTTAGTATAAGAAAACAAATAGCTTCTGCAAACTGTTAGCATTGAAGGCAGCAAATCAAAGTGGAATTTCTAGAGTAACTCTGATGTAAAACAGTCTTGATCATAAATGGACATATATCAAATTATTTGAATCAGATACTTTCTGATTAAAGTGTTCATGAAACAGCAATTGTGTTTTCAACCACATTGTCTTAATTATAAGCACTTTCTTCCTCCGTGACTATAGTGAAAAAATGTATTTTCATAACTGAACTTACATTATTAGCTCACTAAGTACACCAGAGGTATTACCAAAACCTGCAGTATTAGCATAGGCAACATCTTAATCAGTAAATTACCTTAACAGTTTCTGAAAACAGAGTCTTGCCAACACAAACCAGTGACAATCTCAACCATAATGATGTCAGTTCTAACTCACTTATTTAAATCTTTCTCACTAGAGCTCAGGCTTATAAAGGTTCTCTTTACTACTCAAGCCAAACTCATGAGTGTCAAGTACACACTGAATGTAGGAATCATCTTTGCAGCATATGTTTGAATGTCACTGTAGGAAGATAAAATTAAAGTGCACCTCTCCTTTCAGTTGTGTATGCCTTCATAATCTCATTTTGGGTGTGTTTAATTATTTCCTAGCTCCACATCAGTTTGATTTCATATTATTTGTAGCCTGGGAGGAAAACATAATTGTTTTTGGAGAATAGCATTTCTATCATGCAAAGATATTCCTTTCTAAACTGACTTTTTCTTTTGTTTCCTCTTCATCTTATTCACACCTTGCTCCTTTTCTGCTTTTGTGAAATGCATTGGCCTTCTGACTCTTCAGGTAAACAGCCTATTTTAGCTGCCAAATACTCTTAAGATATTTAATCACTTGCAAATAGTCTAGACAAATGATGGTCTATCCATAATAAAAGGTTGCTTGATGGAGAAAAAAAAAACTCAAATAGAAAAATCCAACTGTTTTCTCATTATAGTATTAAGCAGAATTCTCTGCTTTTTGGTGAGGCTGTGGTTGGAATTTTCATACTGTGTTAAATTGTTTATTGCTTCACCTTTATCATCATCATAGGATCTCTCCTCTATAACAAGATGATTTTGTCCTTCCTCCCTTCTTTGTTTCTTGCTTTAGCTTGCATACTTGTCAAGTATCTATCTTCCACTTGTTGAATTTTACGTAGCTTAATACATCTCATGCTCCCACCTTCCCACTGTATTCCATAGATATCCAATTGTTCAATTTTTTTTCACTCTTCTCTCTTTTAGTGAATAACAGCAGGCTTAGCCTGAGATACTCTACTTTCTTACTCATCCTTCTTCTAACATCTATGGGCCTCGATACTTCACTTTTAGTACTTACTTTTCCCTTCCTTTTTCTCTAGAATGCATGTTAACAATCATGAACAAAACAACAAAAGCAGCAGATTTTGGTCTTTATGCTGCTTGTAGACTTTATCCTGTCAGATTCCTCTCTTTGTTCTAAAAAAACCCTCCCAGTAATATAACTGAAACATATATTGTGACAGAAAGAACGACGTAATAACACAGATGAACAAAGACTGGGAAGATCTCAACTTCAGCTCTGAAAGGTGGCAAATAATTCTGAATTGCCGATTCTCTGTGCTGCTGCTCTCATCTACTGAGGTAGAACACATTATGCTGAACTGGTATCTGGTATCTGATTTTGTAGAAATTTTCTTGTTAAAACTAAAGAAATGTATCGTATAAACTGCAAGGGAAGCATATCAGAGTTTGCAGCATTTTTTAAATATGGTCTTGTAATTACTTCGAATGTAGTGAAACAAGGTTGTATGTGACAATGGACTGAGCCAGTCAGTTTGAAGTGAGAAGCATTTCAATATCGGCTATACTTTCCATAGTCACACTGAAAGCAGAATTAATAGAAATATGCAAATAATAAGGGATGCATGTTGCCAGTGCTGGAGCATGAACGACACCATTCAAATGACTGCCTTGAATACATATTTTGTTACTTCTTAACATTGCTGTGTGTGTGAGAGAGATTTCACTGGTCAGCATTTCCTTTATGTATATAAAAGCATCAATTAACATTTTTAACTTAAGTTGCTTAATAGATCATCACATTATAGGAATGCTGATTAAGCAATATGAAACCCTATGTCCTGAGAAAGTAGTGCACTATCCATTGCCTCTTTTTATAAACACATGCAACTATAATATTCTTTGTGAAGTAATCCAGTCCTTTTTCAGTACCCTTTTAAACTATGCATTTTAGCTATTTGTATTGAGTTTGCTTGCACCCAGTATATGGGCTTTCATCACTTGAAAATTATTCACTTAATTAGCTCACCACTACTGAAAGACTTTCTCCATGTTCAGTATAATTTCCCTTTCCACTGATGTTGATATTTTTCCTCAAGTATTCTTAAAAAAAGCAGTACTAACAACCAAAGTAAGTAACACTAATACCTGAAATACATTCTAAATATTCTATTTAATAAGCATAAATACAGTTCATTTTAAATTAATTTATTGTCATTTTCCTGAAGAGTAATAAAAACATTCTGTGTACATTTAAAAGGAAGGGGTGGGGAGGAAGAAAGAAAAAAGTTATGGGGATGAGTTCTAAAATGGAAATCAGAAGAAAAAAAAATAGCATGAACCATTGTAAAGTTTTGGTAGTGGAACAGAAGTTCAGTGAGATTAACTTTTTCCTCTATTTGGGGATGAGTGTGCCTTTCACACATAAACACAGCTTTCCAGTGTTTTTTTTCTACCTCTTTCCATGACTCTTTTCTAGTCTTACTCAGTTTCTTTTAATAATTTCACTGTTAGGGCTCATTTAATTCCCCCCTCAGTATCATCAAGGATATAAGCATATCAGCATAGCTTTACGTCTGTCACAGATGAGAAAATCTCAAAATTTGCCAAGATCAACAGTGAGCTGAATATCATAAGGCAGCTCTAGAAACTTCTATTTGGTTTTCTAAACTTACAGATATAGAAAAAACCGAAAAGGAGAAAGAAAAAGAAGAAAAGGAAATAAAAAAACAGAAAGCAAAGG
>NW_010164996.1:12381-12830 GCF_000695765.1 Mesitornis unicolor | reverse complement strand
GATGGAAGGGGGAAGAGGGGTATGGGAGAATGAGGAAGGAGGGAAGAAAGGGAGGAAGGGAGAGAGGGAGGGAGGAAGGGAGGAAGGACTTCTGCTAGGTCACTGACATGTCATGTAAACAAATTCATTGAACAATACTGTGAAAGCTTGTGAATCTATGTGAATGAACGTTATTTTTTTCAATTTGATCTCATTAGGGCTAATTGTCTTGTGGTTGTCCTTTAGTATTCTTCATAATTGCTCTTTTATTGAAATGATGGAAAGTGACATTTATTGTATTTCATGCCTTAGTATGCAAAACTAGCATTTATGAAAGAAAAGAGACTATGTCCTCCTGTCATTTTATTCTGCCATCTCCACTGTCACTCTCCTGACACACAGTAAATGAATCTAGACAACTCAGCTCTGATACTTGAAAAACAAGGGTTTCAGTTCCAGCAGGTTTATCT
>NW_010164996.1:0-12346 GCF_000695765.1 Mesitornis unicolor | reverse complement strand
GGGAAAGAGGCAGGAACACATGATTTATGTGTTCTTTTGAGTGTTTTTTTCCACAATTCCAAAAAGCATTCTTGGGTATTTGGAAGTCCTAGCCAAGGACAGACAAGAGACGTCTTTAACAATTGAGCAACCTATCAAGACAAATGAGATTGTAGCCAAGCCATTTTTTCCAAGGCAATCTCTTTAAACAGTGTGGTTGTGCAAACAGATACGACACAGGATAGCAGAGGAGGTCCTCGATGGACTTAGGATTCATGAGCAGAAAACTATCAGCGTGCTCTAGAAAAGAAAGCTACAACTATACCCAAAGTAAAAAGTAGTGAGAAGAGAAGGAATCAAGAAACTCTGACTAACAGTCAACATGGTACTAACAACTGTCATGCTGAGATTTCCTAGGTCTGATTAAATTAATTTATGTGATGGAAACTATTTAAGTGCATCAACATAACACTGTAACATAAGCTGTCTTCAGATTTGGACTGTAAAAAGTATGTAGAAAGACTCTAAAAATGGAAGTACTGAAAAAAATGAGAATATTTGTTTCATCTTAAACAAGGCAAAGGAACTAGAAATTGAATCTTCTCCAGTCCAGAGGTACTTAGCTTGAATCAGAGTGCCAGAGAGAAGGCTCAACACTTCCATCATTGCACTAAAAAAACTAACTTATTAAGAGCAAATTTATATAATGCTCGCCATCTACAACATCTGATCATGGTTTAAGCCCACAGAATGGGCTAGACAAAATAAGAACTGAGAGGGCTTTTTTCTCACTTACTGTCATGGGCAAAAGACAGACTTATCATAGGGAGAAAAAAGTATTAAACTATATTAATTTGTTACCAATAACATCAGAGTAGAACAGTGAGATATTCAACCAGATGTTAAAGTCAAACACCTCCTCCAACCTCTCTCTTCTCAGGCTCAGCTTTGTTCCCAATTTCTTTACTTCCCCTATCCCTGCTCAGTGGGACAGGGGGATGGGAGTGGGGATTGCAGTCAGCTCGTCCCATGTGGTCTCTGCCAATCCTTTCTCTTCAGTAGGGAGAATTCCTCTCACTCTTCCTCTGCTTTTACATGGCACCCTTCCCATAGGAGAAAAAGTCCTCCACAAAAGTCGAATATGGGTCTGCCCACAGCTGCAGTTCCCTCACACGAACTGCTCCAGCACACACTGCCCAAAGTCACAGCCTCTTCAGGGGCAGCCACCTGCTCATATGGATCTGCTTCACCAGTGAACCTCCACAGGCTGCAGGTGGGTCAACCTGCATTCTTACCATGGCTTGCACGGGGAATCTCAGCTCCACACACCTCATCTTCTTCCCTCTTCCTTTTCTCCTGCAGACCTTGGTGTCTGCACAGTTGTTCTCTTAACATCCTTCTCCTTTCTCCACTACAGGTCCCTTCACTACAGATTTTGAAGAGTTCCTGGCTCTCTCTTTCGGTCTAGAACTGCAGTGGGGCTTGAGCTTAAGCTGAAGGCTGGGCAGGGCCAAGGCACCCAGAGCCATGCTGGTCAGGGATGGGGCAAGAGAGAGAGAGGGCTGTATGCTGCATCCCCCTTAAATACATTAATTTGCAGGGGTGCTGATTCACTTGGCCCTGGTCAGAGGCAGGCCTGATATTTTAGAGCTAAGGGAGCTTCTAGTAGCTTCTTATGAGGCTAGCTCCATAGCCCTCCCCAGCTACTGAAAAAAACCAAACCAAAACCCATCACAGAAAACCCAATACAAGTGTGAAAAATATGTACTGCTCAAATGAAGTTTATAGCGCAAAATTAGTTATTAACCATTTGCTTTTATTCAGATAAAAACACTAAGAGATGTTTCTTTGGCTCCAAAGATTAACATCCAAGAGAAGAAAAATATCCATCCCTTGAATTAAAACATTTAAATGTGAATAATTACATCAAAATCAGGGATCTTAACATATGGCAAACCTAAGGCCTAATTTAGCTCAATCTGTTTCCTTAAAGAACAAAAATGCAAAGTTCTCCAAAAACATTAGATAAGCCAGAGAGAAAGAAAATTTGTTTAAAGTGGCCAGCGAGTATTTCCCATTTCTAGAGACAGCGGAAAAGGAGACCACAAAGTAGATGTGCACATATACTGAAACAGGTTGATTTTCAGGTTTATATCTAATGTGTTTCATAAGAACAAAAGATACTCCCTTAAATATGTTTCTCAATACCTTCCTGATCCCATGTTCATGGTCAATTCAGGCCATTCAAGGTCACTTGTGTATTAATCCAGAAAGCTGGCAGCTGATGATAAAGCTAAGAGTTTGGAGATGTTGGCACAGCCTATTAAGACCTCTCACTTGCCTAATCTCGTTTTTACCAAGCGACTGAGGCACGGTTTCTTAGGGTATGGCATAAGCTGGCAGCCTTCCAAGAATGACTTTATAGCCAAATAAACCAGTGTTTCTCCTCCTATAAAATAATTCTCAGTAGTATTGCTATTTAGAGGCAGCATGATGAAAAAGAGTATCAAGAAACATGGCATTGCCCCAGTGGGAATGTAGTAGCACAGGAAGCAAAATAGAGAGTTTTCAGGCTGCTGTTTGGTAGATATTTAAACTCTAGTAAACAGGCCCCTGTGGAGACATAAGTGAAAATCTGTTTAACCCTTTTTCACCTATTAGAATGGCATTGGATCTGTTTTACCTTGTATTTGACAAAGTTGCCAATTTCTATTCCAATGCTGTCGCCAACCCAAACTGTAAAAATAGCCCCTGAATTGTAGGGGAAAAAAATTCATAGGCCAGATAGTACCACCCTCTTCTATTAAATGTTAGCAATATCATTATAAATGTTAGTATTTGTTCTTCTTGAGATAAAGGCTCCCAGCAGACTTATCACAGGCTGAGCAAAAGCAGCGGCCAGGGCTGACTCAGGATTTCAAGGCCTGGGGCAGCCCTTAAAGCCCAGCCAGTTGCAGCCTGTGCCCTTGAACCAGGCCACTGAGGCCTGGCCAGGGCCCTACCAACATCTTACTGCCCCTGACAGGCTTGGGCCACACCTGTCCTACCCATTCCCTTGTTGAACTACTGTGGTAGAAGCCTACCACCCCACCCCCACACGTCCCCACACTCTCTTGTCTCTTAACCTCCCCCAGGGGGCTGCACCACACAAAGAGGTGTCTGCCTAGTCTTAGCTCCCAGCTTGTAAACTTAGCGTTTGCCCCACTTCTGCAGCACCTTCCCGAGCCTCAAGCTGTGAGTGGGGGCTGGGCCCTAAAGCCAAGCCATGGTGGATAGGCCCCGCAGCTGTGCCAGAGTCTGCTCTGCAGCCTCACCAGCTGGGTGCCATGAGGCCAGGACTCACAGCAGTGCTAGAGGCCACAGTTGGAAACCATGGGCCCTTGCTCCACAGCTGTCCCAACGGTTTCCACTCTGACTCCCCTAAAACCAGGTGAAGTGAGGCCTCGCCAGGGGTCTGAGTCTGTGGCCACTGCTACATCTGAGCTGAAGGTCATCAGTTTCATCTTTCTTCCTAGTCCTTGCCACTGGGAATCTCTGGGCTGACTTTTCTGCCTCCACTCCTGCCACAACTAGGGCCTCCTCTTGCCCTTGTACTGCACCTTAGCATATCCCTGCCTTGGCTCTGTTACTTTGTAACAGACCCCTGCTCCTCTCCAGGCCCCACTCACTGCTCCAAAATAGAACATATCAACTTTAAAAGTGTTCATTCTTCATTGAGGTGGAACAAATATTCCCTCCTTCCCAAAATTTTTAGTTGCTAGATGCTTCTGAAAAAATACTGAACGTATTAAATACTCAATCATGGTTTGCCTCTCTGGTAAATGATTTACCTTATGCTTTTTCTTCAGGTATTTCTGGTATTTGGAAAAATATCATATAATGTTGCAGGTGCAGCGATGGGGAGAAATTATCATAAAATTGCCTCTTAGTTTTTCTATTTTCAAAGCACAATAGAATTAATTCCCATATTAACTTCACGTTTTTACAAATATACTGTCTAGTCTATAAAATTTCTAAGGTGAAAACTGTCAACACAATTTTTTTTCAGAGTACCAGACATAGAAGACATCACAGCAAAAAACACTTTATGTGAGCTAACTTATTGTGCCTTGGAGACAACTGCAGTAATGACAATGCTCTGCATTTGCAATAAAGCTAAAAGGTATTTGTTTATAAAACCCACAAATCTTCTTAGTATAATTAAGAATTTGGTAAATGAAATGCATATACAAATTGCCTTCTGTTGCTACCCTGCTTTTTTTTTCCCCCCATTTAAAAATAATTTGTTTCCATGGCTTTCTAATTTTGCTCTCTGACTGGCTCCTTTAGATATCTGATGAATACAAATACTACTCAATAGCATTTGGGATTTATAAAAATAGTACGTTATTCAACAATTCCTGTAAAATAATAAGGAAAACCTTCTACTAAGGAGTCAGCTGATATGTCACTCAAATGGTACAAAAGAGGCATTCATAAGCTGAAAGTTATAAAAAGAAATGCAGGAAGGAGGAACCACAAAGCAAACCCTGAAAATTTTGCAATTATTTCTTCTGGTCATGCATCAAGAATGAGTTTTAAAAAGCATCCTGGAGCAGGACATTCTCTTTCCTTTTTCTTTGTGCTGTGATTCATACTTTTCCTGTAAATCAAGAACTATAGTCAAAATAAAACATCTGACATATTATGGAAAATGTCAAATATGTACATATCCAGAAAGTTATCACAGGATCACACAGAATCACAGAATATTAGGAGTTGGAAGGGACCTTGAAAGATCATCCAGTCCAATCCCTCTGCCAGAGCAGGATCACCTAGACCAGGTCACACAGGAACGCCTCCAGATGGATTTTGAATGTCTCCAGACATGCCTCTCTGGACAGCTTGTTTCAGTTATATTCTGTAGAAAATATATTTGTATCTTGAATGTATGACTTCTATAAAATACAGTGTATTTTTTAAAAAAATCAAATAGATTAATGGAATTGCCATACACAAAAACTCTTGATTAGTGTTGAAAAATTGTGATCCCCACTTTTAGTCCTTTGAAGCCATGAAATCCAGTACGGGCTGAGAGAAGGCAAAGTTACCAAGGACAGGTTTACAAAAGAAAAGTCAAAGTGTTCTACCTGTTTCCATCTTTTCACACTATCTCACAACATCATCCTGTGTCTCTAACCCTTTCTGAATATAACACATCTATAGGCAGTTGATACAGGTGATCTTAGACCATAAGCAATAGCAAATGGAGATTAAATGCAAAAGGGCCAGGAATCGTCCAAAGTGTTCTAAACAAATGTGGCAAGTGAAGCACATTTTTCTTTACTGAAATTAATAATTATAATAATAATAACATTAATGATAAAACCTAACAGTTAAACAGTAATGTTCATGTTACAAAAGTGTATAGAGTTAGAAAATATTATGTGGTTGCTAGTGCACTTTTAGTGATTTTGTTCCCCTGTATATCCGTTCTGCATAAAACAGAGCTAAGAAATTGTCTATCATCAGGTAATTGAAAGCTCTTTCATAGTACTTTTATACAGATTTGTACTTTTATACAGATTTGTGTTTTCTAATGTTAGTCCTTTAATGATATTTGGCAAAGGAATGCAATATCCTTTTAGACTGAAAGCAAAATAAAAACTCTTCAGCAGATAAATTGCTTTGTAGTATTAACTGTCATGTTAAAATCTGGATTATAGTTGCACTGATTTAAAGTAAGCACATGTTCTTTCATATTTTTCACTAAAGCTCAAAATAAGGTAGAATTCTCTTAGACTTCTATTAGCCAGCTTTATTTACAAGTTCTTTACATATCAAATAGCAAGGAAATTGGTGGCAGTGACATTATATATATAATCCCTCAGTTATATATGTATTTTTTGATAATGCTTCTTATTTGTGACAATAATTTAATTGTAGTCAGTTATAGCTGTATCCTAAAATTCTTATTCATGTGTTAAGGTATCGTTAAACAAGAGATTCCACTGCAGAGGAATTATTTGCATGATGAAGTTAAGTCTATGCATAGCTGAATAAGCTGTAGGATAGAGCCAAAGACACTTGCTATCTCTGTAGTTTCATTGATTTTTTCAACAGGGAGAGAAAAGAAGTCACTATAACACTTTTTTTCGAGGCAGATTTAAAGCAGTCCATTATTTAAAGGAAGCTGTAGTACACACTGAATTTGAGTTAATTGCCTTCTTTCTGTCTTTGTTTAAGGCTCAGAGCAAGCCCAGGAAGCAGGATTCTCTCTCTATTGTCCCCTACCCTCTCAGGGAAGGATTTTAAAAAAAGGGAATAGAGAAAAAGATGCTTCGCACAAGGTTGGAAGTTAAGACTGTAACGAGTTTAACGAAAAGCAACAGGGGAAAGGAAAAGGGAACTAGTAAGGGACAAAGGATATTTAACTATATACAAAACTCAATCCCAGTAGTCCCAAGTGGAAGTGTCCGAGCAGTGCCTCGTGGCCGCTGTGACCGCTGTGACTCGTCACCAGGGACCGCAGTGGTGCCCGGAAGTGGATGGTGGTGGATCTCTGACCCCCCCAGAGTCCTACAGACACCAGCTGTCCTTCCCTTTCACACTGTTAACCCTTAAACCATAACACTTTCTAAATATTCTATTTGGTATTATCCCTTGAACAGGAAGATACTGTTATTTTTTGTGACTAGAGAAGAATATCTGAGCAAGACTCTTCTTGAGGGAGACTGTGTGTATCCTGTCCAATAACACTTATACTACAAATGTGCCAAGTAAGGAGAATAGCTAGGAATGACAAGTCAACTGCAAGGAAATCCTTATAGATGTTGAATAAAAGCCGGACTAGCTTCAGACTCTTGAAGCTGCAAATTTAACTTAAGCAGTGAAGCCCTTTTGCCTGCACATTTGACTACAACTTTGATCCACCTTTATTTATCTGAATTATTAATACAGCCAACTAATTATGAAGTAGGTGTTAGATGCCTCTTATCTTGGCTTGTTTAAGATGACTTAGTGATATCTGTTGCACTTCATCTTCTTGAAAATTAAAACTGAAAAAGAATAGCCTGTGCAAGCAATTCAGGCATCAGCTGGAAAAAAAAAATCTTAACAGGAGTTTCTGTTTAGGGTGATTACAAATTTTTTAGTCACAGCTGGGGTAGGTGGAGAATTACTGCCATCTGCTGGAAGGATTCCTTTCCTGATTCAACTTTAAAATAAACAAAAGTGAATTTTTTTTAATGAATAAAGTAATGAAAGATTAAAACTTTTACCATTGCTGAAATTTAGGTGCATAACACCTGTGCAACCATCTAAATGCTCATTATTCTAATGGCATCAAGAGCATAAAATTGTGAAAATATGTACCTAAATCTTCCTCTAATCCAATGTCTGAATGGAGGCCTGGGTAACTAAATTAGATTAATAACTATAAACTAGAAGCCATAAATCCTCTCAGAAGTGGGAGATGAGAAGATGTAGAGGGGCAAGGATATTAAAGACAAAGAGGTCTCTGTGGACAACCATTTGTCTAATTTTATACCATAAATTTCAGTACTACTGTTTCATTCATAATGATATATAAAAATAATAATTTAGGAAAAAACTCCAAACACCTCACATTTAAAAAAGGTATATTTTATGGATAGGTAGCAGGAACCTCACAGTGAATACCCAGCTTCCTGCAAGAGTTGCCAGTTACAGAAAACTAAAACAAACAAACAAACAAAACAAACTAAGCAACAAAACAAACAAAAACCACACAAAAACAAACAAAACCCAACCAAACAAAAACAAACAAACAAAACCTCTAACAAAGCCAAACAACAACAAAACCCAATGTACACACTCATTTTGTCCTGCTAGGAGACCTCTGTTTAAGTCACAAAATACTCATCTATAGCTAGCACTGCGAAGTTATGTTGATACTAAATGTAGAGTGAGCTTACATGTAGCTTACACAGCATTGGAAATTTTCTGAAGAGCTTTTATGTTTTCATCTCAGTCATTACATCAAACTATTTTAATTTGCTTGGAAATTAATATAGTTGGGAAGAAATTGCAGTGAAGGATGGAGTAGAAATGGGACCAACAAGGATCAAGCTAATTGAACTACTCGGAAATATTGAGATAGGATGAAGAGAGACAGTGTGTAATGATTGGCTAGCTAAAGAAGGAGGAATATAAATACAACAGTTGAGGAATGTGGTGAGAGGGAACTCTGATTACATAGTTAAATGATAGATTGATTTCAGGTTACCATGACTGAAATATTTGCTGTACCAAGAGAACTTGTACCAAATTATATCTTAATTCAATCCGTATAGTGAAGCAGATATTTTGTCCTGGGCTGGGGGTTTACATTTCATGTTTTTTACATCTCATTGCATTGACCATATCTAAGATGCAGATAGCAGTTTTTAAATTTAGCACACTGGAATTACAATTTCAGCAATTATAGAGCCCTAACTTTAACTTTGTTTTTAGGTCCAGCATTCATTACCCTGGTACCACAGTTTTAAGGTGACTGACACAGACAAGACGTGCTAGGAGATCTCTTTTTAAATGCATACACAGAGAAACCTCCTCCCATTTATGTTGATTTATTCTGATGAGCAAGAATAATATGTTTTCCCTTTGCATAAGCTAGGTTCTGAAATTTTGGGTTATTTTTCCATGATTGGCAGTTTCCTCTGTATTGAACGTATATATACCATATTCTCATGTTCCTACAGGGCCACACTAGCTTTTTCTAGGTGTTATTTTGATAACTGCAGAGAAAAGCATTTCTCAAAAAGTGGGATGCATCTTAATGGGAAGAAATGTGGGATAATAATGCTGGAGTATACAAGCTACCTGAAGCAACTACACTGATGTCAGTGTGATACTATGATTGGGCTAACTAGAGAAAAAGAAATTAAAAGCAGAGATTTCTTGTATCAAAGAGGCATAAGAAGATGTGTGAGAAATTAAGTAAAGAAACCTGTGTGTAACCTTTGTGATTGAAATTCCTACATTCAGAATAAGTTGTTAACTTTAATTGTAGTTATATTTTTCTGAAGTCTAAAAGACCAAGGGAGAGATTAAATGTCAAAGGTACACTCAGATTTAACACATGTATAGATGTATCTTACACAAACCTTTTGTCCAGAAAGGTCAAATGATCAACAGCTTTTGAAAAACATCTTTTCTGTAATTTTATGTAACATTGTCATGAATCTATGAGACACTTTTGCAAGAAATTGAGAAACACAGTCTAGACAGTGTCATTCCTTGTAAATAAATGTAAAAAATGTGCAAGGCAAATTCAATCTATTATAGCATAAAAAATTTGCCACTTTGTAAAATAACTTCTCATTTAGTTCCTATGTCCAATCTATTCTGTAAAGTGCCCAGCCATGTTGGAAGCTATGTATGAATTAGAAAAACAAACACACACACACACACAGAGCTAGAATTACTGTCTGTTAATAAAAATGATGTGTTTTCCTTAAATAAATTAGGAAAGAAGAAAAGAAGAAAAGAGGAAAAGAACAGTGCTTTACTGTAATGAGCTGTTTCTTCCCCTAAAGGAGATGCATCTCTAAGCAGTGTATCTTTCACTCTCTCTTGCTTCTTATTATGGTAGAAGCAGTATTTTGTAATACTTGTCTCTGTAAAGTAACTTCCTTCTACTTATACTTAGTTTTTTCTACACATTCTGCTCTTAGCCATCTTTTTTCAACACTATGGGTTAGCCAGAAAGTAATTGTGTTTCTGTTTCTGCATAAATGAAAGGTGAATTTTTCATGGGAAACAAAAACTGTATTAAGCAATATAGTGTCCATCTGTTTCAATTACATTTTCCATCTTTCAGGCAAAAAGATTCTACACTCAAAAAAGTTCATATCTGTTTCAGCAAAAATCTGAACATTCCAAGAACGATTTGATATCCTCATCAGCAGAAGGTTTTACCATTCAAAGCATTTTGTAAAGAAGAAAACAAATGGTAGTCTGATGATGCCAGGTCCACATCCCACCCAAGCTACAACAATTTTTAACAAGTGGCCCAACCTGTAAGTGGTCTAGCATTATCATGGAGAAACACACCACCTTTGCAATTCACCGGTTCTGGATGGTTCTGTTTGATGGCATCATTCAATTTCTCCAGTTGATGACAGACAATGCTCAAATTAATGGTCTGGTTCCTTGGAAGCAATTCAAAATGCACAGTACCTTTGCAAACCCATCAGACTGACAGCATAAACTTCCTTTGGTGAATATCTGCTTTTGAAGTGCTTTGAGCTGGTTCATCATGCACTCAGTGGTATTAATTTATTTGAACACATGTGGTACCTAAATATCACACTTACTAACATTTCTAAGTGGTTTTAAGTGGTTTTTAATGCTCAATTTCAACTTGTTAAGATTATCAGCAATCTCTTATGTTGTTAGACACCCATTTGAGTGGATCAATGCCTTTATTTTTTCATTATCAACTTTGATTTGCCTTACTGAGTGTGGTGCATGTTTAACATCAGAATTACTGGACTGAATTTTAGCAAACCAATTCTGACACTGGTGTAGTTTTAAAACATCTTCACTATACATATCACATAACTTTCTACGAGCTTACACAGCATTTGTTTTCCTTTTCAGAAGTAATACAGCAAAATATAATTAAAATATTCCTTTTAATTTCTGTTTTGAAATAGACACCAAATAAATACTTCTAATGAAACTGTGCACTTTCTTTTCCTAAAACAAGCTTGAACTGTCAGCTGTCAAGTTACATAATGAATTTGTGGTTTACAATGAAGTTAGTTACATTTCACGACATGTATGTCCATCTATTTATAAAAAATGCAATTACTTTTTGACTAGCCTAATACTTAATGAGAACAAGGCAAACTTACTGACTGCTGAAGCCACTAGTCTGTGCTGTTGTATAAGAAATCTAGATTGTAGGCAATTTTTTTAAAAAATACATTTATGTGCATAGCAGAAAGTAGGGGGAAAAGTAAGCAACCACTAACAGAACTAATTAATTTCTGAATATTATATGAAGTCTACACTTAAGTAGTCTTTGTAGACTACTTAATCATTATGGACAAGGATTAAGCTAAAGCTTCAAAAGGGTGTTAATGCTATTTGAAAATTATCTTCCACTATAATACAGATGTTTTCAGGGGCAGGGATAAAAGTCCCTAAAGGATATGCGTACTACATTTTAATAGGATCTACCTCATACCAGAGGTAGAAGCATTACTGATACTCTTATAATAATAAAATAAAAGTAGTAACAGTAAGAGATTTATTTAGTTTTAGTCTTTTAAAAATTTTAAACTGATTGATTCTTGCTGTATTTACCTGCAGATTTATAATGGAGACTATAGAATTTTTTTTTTTAATAATGTGACTTTTGGCTTTACTCTTTCTTTTTCTCCATATATTTGTTTCTCCATATGTTCATTCCCTCTGCTCTGCCTTGCTGAGGCCACATGTGTAATATTGTGTTCAAATATGGGCTCCCAAGTTCAAGAAGGACAAGAACCTACTGGGAGGAGTCCTGTGTAGAGTCACAAAGATGATTAAGAGATTGGAGCATCTCCCATGTGAGGAAAAGCTGAGAGAGCTGGGTCTGTTTAGCCTAGAGAAGAGGAGACTGAGGGGGGATCTCATTAATGCTTATAAATACCTAAAGGATGTGTGTCAGGAGAATGACACCAGACTTTTCTCGGTAGTGCCCAGCAACAGGACAAGCAGCAATGGTCACAAACTAGAGCACAGGAGATTCAACTTAAACATAAGGAAAAGCTTCTTTACTGAGGGTAACAGAGCACTGGAACAGACTGCCCAGAGAGGCTGTGGAGTCTCCTTCACTGGAGACATTCAAGATCAACCTGGATGTGTTCCTGTGTGAAGTTCTTGGTGATTCTGCTCTAGCAGGGGAGTTGGACTATGAGAGATGGGAGATGATCTTCAGAGGTCCCTTCCAACCCCTCCCCCCTTCCAACCCCTTCAGAGGTCCCCACTGTGATTCTGTGATATGAACTTTTATTATTTGTATTAGAAAATAAGGCACCATTAAAAAGTTATATCTGAAATAC
The DNA here is from genome assembly GCF_000695765.1 of Mesitornis unicolor. Taxonomy (NCBI): domain Eukaryota; kingdom Metazoa; phylum Chordata; class Aves; order Mesitornithiformes; family Mesitornithidae; genus Mesitornis; species Mesitornis unicolor. Next base: position 293 of record NW_010164996.1, on the reverse strand, counting down.
TTTTTCTTCTTCCCATTAAAATCCATTAATTAAGGTAAAATCTTTGCTAATGACACCTGTAAGCAACTTCACAGAAGGGATGGCCTGCAGCTGTTTTCTTCTAACATTTCCTCCACTCATTCAGCAGATAAAGATAATTGTTTCTTGATGCGATGTATTTTATGTCTGCAATATTTATACTCTATAACTACTTAATCCTGTAAGTTACCTTTGTCTGGGAAGAATATAATTCTTAGAATATGACAGCAGCTTTTTATTTATTCTTTTTGTCCTGGTTTGAGCTAAATAGAACT
>NW_010164995.1:0-706 GCF_000695765.1 Mesitornis unicolor | reverse complement strand
CGCCCCCTGCCTCGCCCCTGTTGCTTTCACATCACCACGGTCAGGCTTGTTCACCACTTGTAAAACACAGATGACAAGGGAAGGCCACAACTTCACCCACAATGCGATATCTGAAAATTAACCGATACTGCAGCCCACCAGTCACGGCTCACCTTGCTCAAGTCGCCTCTTGCACCGATATCCTGCTTCACTCACCGCTTTGCGCCCGCAAAATAAAGAAGGTCATCCAAAACCAAGCAGCTAATTATAAAGCGATCGGTCGCATCTTCCCTCCAAAGACATGGGCCGACCCACCTTCTCACGGCGCTCAGCTCCCCGCTCTCCATCGCCACTGGCACACAGCTCGTCCCTCTGCCTCTGTAATCCAAAAAAAGTCACTCTGAGGCTGAGGCAACAATCCAATCCATGCAGTAATCTAAGAAGCAACGATCCAATCCATGCAATAATCCAAGAGGCACTCATCCAATGTAACACATTAATCCAAGAGGCACTCTTCTGAACATCCAAACTCTTACAAACGGCCTCTTGCCCCTTTTAGGACTAAGTGATTTTCGCAGCATCGGTTAATAGTAAGTGCTCGGAAACAGACGATGAAAAGCCCTTCCTCAGCAACCCTAACGCATCCCCTAAAACACTCCAGAGACCCCTGGGGCACTCTAGAGCTCTCCCCACCCTCCCCTCCCCCCTGCATACCTCTGCATCCCCT
>NW_010164994.1:0-600 GCF_000695765.1 Mesitornis unicolor | reverse complement strand
ACCCACGGACACATGGGGGGACCCACGGACACGTGGAGGGTCCTATGGGTGCATGGGCAGACCCACAGATGAGTGGACGGACCCATGGATGGACCCACGGACACAGTCATGGACCCACGGATGTGTTTAGGGACCCACGGACAGACCCACGGACACACGGGGGTCCCACGGACACAGGGAGGGACCCATGGACGGACCCACGGACATGGGGAAGGACCCACGGACATGGTTATGGACCCACGGACCCCTGGGGGGACCCACGGACAGACCCACGGACACGGTGATGGACCCACGGACACAGGGAGGGACCCATGGACAGCCCCACGGACACGGTGATGGACCCACGGACACATGGGGGGACCCACGGACAGACCCACGGACACGGTGATGGACCCATGGACACAGGGAGGGACCCACGGACAGAGTTATGGACCCACGGACAGCCCCACGGACACGGTTATGGACCCACGGACACGGGGAGGGACCCACGGACAGCCCCACAGACACGGGGAGGGACCCACGGACAGCCCCACGGACACGTGGGTGCGCCCCCGGACGGACGGACGGACACACGGACCCCCCGGCACCGCCCCCGGTGGT
>NW_010164993.1:0-1212 GCF_000695765.1 Mesitornis unicolor | reverse complement strand
GGCTTTCTGTATTTTAATGAGCCCCATGGGGCTGAGTTTATGTAGTTCAGATACTGAGAGAAGACTTAACAAAGTGCTCAAGAAGTGAGAAGAAAACCCCAAAGTACTCTGAAGCATTAATAGGCCCCACTGAGGGCCATTACTTACAAAGGCTCCCCAGGAACTTGTTAGAGAAAAAAATTGAAGGCCATGACTGCAGGTAGGCAAAGGCACTGTTAAGGTGGCTGCAATGCTGAGAAAACCCTTGGTATGTCTGATGAAGCAGAAAGGCCAAACCCCCACCCCTAGCCCAGGTGAAGGCAGGTCCTGTCCCTCATGTGTGGCTCAGGGCTCTTCCTGGTAGCAGTTGGATGTGAGGGTGAGCAATGCAAGGCAGGAAAATTCTGTGATACCTCCTGGTGTTCAAAAGAAGAGGCAAGGATGAAACGAAGTCCAGAGCCTCAAAAGGAAGTTTCTCCTGGTAGGCCTTGGTGGAAGAGGCAACTGCTATAGCCAAGAGGACAAAGACCTCTGGAGCTTTCAGCCTTGCCAGAGCCCTTGGCCATCTCAGAGGGAGCATAGAAAGTACAGCTTTGCTCTGGTCCTCTGCTGCTGTTGGGATGGAGGGAGCTGGTGGCAAGTGGGCAGTGCTGCAGAGAGACAGCTCTGCCCAGGAGCAGCTACTCTGCAGAGCACAGCAGAGCTGAGGTCACTGCCTGCAGGCACAGAGGGAAGAGGAGAGAAGTGAAAGAGATGTTACAGGCTGTGTGGGTGGGATGATGGTTGAGAGCACATTGAAGGAGAACCCTTCCCAGCCCTTAACACAGTGAGTCTTTGGCTACAGGGCAATGCACATGAGTGTCTTGGAGGGGTCTTCTAGACATGGCACATCATGCAGCAGATTGGCATTGGCAGGATGGCTCTCAGTTTCTTTACTGTGGAGAAGGACACGCTCCAAAAATAGGATACCCTGCTGCCCAATCAAAGGGACAGGGCATGATGACTGCCTTCTTCCAGAAACAGCCGAAGTGATGTCCACACAGAAGTGCAGCCAGGGGTGCCCAGGGCTGTTCAGAGCAGGCTCCCTGCACCCCAGGGGCTGTGTGCTGGGTCAGGGACTCTGCCACCGGCCAGGGTCAGCACTCAGCCTGCATAACTTCCTCCTCACCGTGCTGTGGGGAGATTTTTGTGGAAGAAGTAACAGGGAAGAAGGGAAGGGAAGGGAAGGGAAGG
>NW_010164992.1:0-1974 GCF_000695765.1 Mesitornis unicolor | reverse complement strand
GCCTCGGTGATTCCATCCGCTCGGTTTTTCCACTTAGCGTTATCATGTCGGGGTCACTGCTTGAGTGGGAGAGACACATAACGGACTCCAGACAACTCTATGAGAGTTATAAAGTGAACACCTTTATTCTATCAGAAGCTTTGCTTTTATAGTCTAAAATCCCTTAGTCACCCTACATAAACTTTTCTATTGGTTACATATGTGTCCATATTGTCTAAGCTAATACATGACTGGTTACTATCTTACACACATGTCACCGCCCACATCCTTTTTCCAGTTTGGTTTACTTCTGCTTCCGGATGGTTTACTTCCACTTCCGGGTGGTTTACTTCCAGGTCGTTCTCTTGCTGCATTGCCATACTTCCTCATTCTTTTATGTTCCCACACCTTCCCACATGTTGATTCTGTAAGGGAACTGGGATGGATGAGGTAGCCCATATCTCTGTGAATAGATGAACTGCTGAATCCAGTGATTCCCAGTAGGCAGAGCTAAGGAAGAATTGCACTCTAGATGAAAACCAATTTCCTTAGCCACTGTGTGGAGACCAAGTTTCAAGAAATTTTAATTTCCGCAGGAAAGGGAACAAAGATAGGAGTCATTGGTACAGCCCTTTAAAAAGAGTGGTGGAACAGGTAATGGGGGAAGAGTTGCCAGCATGGGGAGAGAGCAACAAAGGAATGAACTATTGGAGGGAGCAGAGATGTTGTAGCTGTGGGTCCAAACACAGCTGAAGGAGGCTGGTTGCACGGCAAAAAGAAAGCTTCCAATAAGCAAGCAGTGAGTTGTGAGCAGGGCATCTTGACAACACACAGATTTCTTGATCTGGTCCCCAGATACCTTCAAGTGTGAGGGGCACCAGAGGCAGCAAGCTGCCTGTACAGGCTTTAATATTGCTGTGAAAATAAAATGCATTTATATTATTTTTTAAGTAAATTTAAAAAATTTAGATCTGTATGTCTCTTACTTCATAGAGCAAAGATGTAAAAATGCTGGACAAAGCTGCATATGTGTGTTTCAGCTACTGTGTCTACCTGAGGAGCAAATGGTCCATGGCAAGAATATTTGTTCAGGGGAAGACCACTGCCACCCATGAGGATTTCTACTAGTGCTTTTGAATATAGTAGAATACAGCTCTTGTTCTTACTGAGGCTATGTGCAGTAAAGAGATGAAACACACTCCTGAAAAAAGGAAGAAAAAAAAACCAAAAAACACAAAATCCCAAAACTTTAGTCCTTATAGCTTACATTACTTATTGCATTTATAGGTTGTGCAAATTACTACCATTTGAAACTAAGCATTAATTCCTAAGGGAAAGCATGAAGGGCACACTTTCTTCACTTAATTGTTTTTGGGTAAGTAAAAAGCAGTTTGGGGCAATGTAAACATATAAAATCAATAATTCTACCCTCTTTTACAAAACAAACACATTCCTGTGTAAGAAATAGATAACATGACTCATGTTGGATAGAAATGCTTAGCAGCATTTCTGAACAGGAGCTGAGACTTGACAGATAAGGGCTAGACTATAAGCAAAAAGTCAACGAGAATATGCACATATAAGATAATGAATATGTAAACTAATTTTGTGAAATCATTTGCCCGCCTTTTTTTTAGAAAATAATGAATATGTAAACTAATTCTGTAAAAACCATTTGTATAAGCCTGCCTTTTCTAGGAAATAATAATGGATATGTATACCCCAGTAGAATAAAAACCCTTCGTGAATTTTTATGGATGTGTGAGTCTTGCGGTGAGGCGACTCCCCCTCGCACCCAGAGCTGTTTTGCCTTTGCTTTATAATAAACCGAATTTATGATTGACATTATGAAGTGAGTCTCATTTCTCACAAAATTGGTGACCCCAATGTGATAACCCTGCTGTGGTGGGTTCCAGAATATCTGAACTATGGGAGGAGCCCGATTTGGATCCTGGGACCACAATGGAGTGCGGGTGATAGAATACAACAATTGTA
>NW_010164991.1:18206-28457 GCF_000695765.1 Mesitornis unicolor | reverse complement strand
CAGGACCCAGCATTTGGCCATATTAAACCATGAGAAACATGACTCTCAGACAGAAGGGAGTGAATAAAGGACTGAAGACTTGTAAAAGCATAGTGAAGAGGTAGGTTTTTATTACCCAGGAGTCCTTGCTGATAAACTGTAGACTTGTCATTTGAGAAGATCCAGTAGAAAATGTGTTGCTTGTCAGGGTACATCTAGTAAGAATATAAACCAGATGAGACTGTAAGGTTAAAAAGATTTCTGACAAGAGCCAGAAGAATGAACTGATTATCTTTCATGTTGGGACAAGTGGCACAAGTGTCCCATTAAGCGAGTCTCCTCGTTGAAGAATACATTCAGTTACTTAAAAGCTCATGCTAGTCACTGAAGTTTTTCAAGTCCTTAGGAAAAAAAAAAGCAAAAAAAAAAAAGCATGGCAAGATCAGGATGCAAGAGGATAACCTAAGATAGCAAGTGCAATGGGAAAGATTAGAAGGAAGAGTCCACAAGGAATGCAGAAGTGTACTGACAGAGTAAAGGGTAAAATTATGTCTTCAAACACGGGAAATCTAGGGGTAAAATGAGAATGAAGCTAAGACCTGGCAGAGGATAAGGAAATATAAAGAGCAGTCTTTTTGAGCCATATACTGGAAAAACCCAGGAAAAAAAAGGAAGATATGCCATTAAGCAATGACAGTCTCAGTGTCTCTGAAAACTACATGGAGTATCCTCTTCTCAATTTGCTTTAAAGACAGTAGCTCAGAATGCAAAGTGAAAGGTATAATAGCTAACAGGAGTTCAAGAGACAGGATAGGGGGCTTTTTCTAAGAACTTAATTAGCAATGCAAAATTGGGAAGCATCTGCAATACAGAGAAGCATCATCATGCCGTCCTAAGAGCAATTTTATAGCAGTTAATGCTTCCAAATGCTGCAGTTACAGACCAATAACAAAAAATCTCTACTGTAAATGGGAATAACTTTGTGATTAGGAGGAAAATAACTGGGACATCTAGCTGATCACCTGAGAGCTCTGAATTGCTACATAGCAAGGGCTAAGAACCTAGTACATAACAGGAAGTATTTCCAGTATAGTAAGTAGAAGAGTCTTAAGGTCATCACATAAATTTCATGACTCTGAGTACTGTTCACAGTACTGATCAACTGTTTCAGAATGACAAGCTCATAGTGCAAGAGAAAGTCTACCAAGTTACTGCAGAGCTTAGAAACAAAGCTATAAATAGAGCTACAAGAAGGGACTTGTATAGGACAGTGTGTGTGTGTGTGTGTATATATATATATATAGATATATATGCATATGTGTGCTGGTCAGCTAACTTTAAGAAAACTAGTGACGGGCAAAATAAATCATACCTGTTTTTACATAGCATTTGAATTGAATTACAATATGTAACTATCCAAAAGCAGCAGATTAAGAAGACCTCTAGAGTTCCTTTCTGCTTTCTGTTTCTAACAAAAATGTGAGTTAGTTTTAAGTGGATTCTAATGACATTTAAAGAACTGACACTGCAGTTTTCCAGTTCTTTTATGTTTCAGATTTTTGAAGTATTCTGGTGCTTATGATAGGAGCCCTAAAGGAGTACAAAGCAATAGTGGAGGTAAAAAACCAATAAACCTAATTTTAAACTGAGTTTATTGTACCACCACTGTAAACTAAGCTTCTTCGACCGAAATATTTACTTGCTCTGTCATTCATCACTGCAACACAGTTTCCCTTCTGTTGAATCCATTTAGTTGTTTCACATCATGCCTTCCAGACTCATTTTAATTCACATACCCAGTCTACCAACCTTACTCTCAGAATTATGATGTCTCTTGATATCTTTAGACAGCTTTTTATCTGATATCTCTAGGTATCAAGAGTGTGACTATACAAGGGAGTGGACTCTACTGATGACAGATCTAAGGCTGAGAGTCTTGATGCAAGGAATTCTCAGAAATAACTCAATCTCCATGTCAGAACAACATGTGAAACATATTCTTTTTGCTTAGCTTTCTGATCACAAATAGAGGAAAAATCTGTATAACTTAAAAATTAGAGCAGCTGTTGTGATATTTTTAAGGCATCTGGATACAGCTGTGAAAATGTGAAATAATTACAATGTTAAATTATAACTTAGCATTATAAGAATCTCAGCTGTTTAGTACTATAAGAATCTTGACCTATTTTTACATATGTCCCAGCCTTCAAATGCCCTTCTAATATCATTAGTTAAAACATTTCCCTTGTTAAAGGTTTCAATCACTGGCTTATTTTTAACAATATATTAAATTCTGATGAAGTTGATAGGCTTCAATAGACATTTAAAAGTTTCAGTTCAGATAGAAAAAAACATGTTCAAATTCTTAAGGCTAAGAAGTCCCTTGACTGTACTGTTTTCCTCTTCTGTTGCCATTAGCTTGACTCCTCTTATTGTCCTCTTCTTCATTAAAATCAATGCTCAGACACTGCTTTGTTTTTGTTGCTATACTATCTCTTCCTGTTTGTAGTACAAAGACAACATCTCTCCAAGCTGCCGATCAGAAGGATACTTCAGAGGAGAGCTCAGAGCTATAACCTTGGGGGGTTTTTGGAGTATTTGCTGTAGATCTCTTATATTTCTCACCTTTCCAGTCTGACCTTCATTTTGAACTTGGAGATATCTAATGATGAACCTCCGCACAGGATGAAAGAAAGGCTCCTTACTGTTGTTAGCATTTGCTTGACTGGTAACAGATGTTCATGACAGAGATAATTTTTTTTAAGTGTTTGCTGTTTCTTTTTTCAGGTCTAATGTACAAGGAAAGTAGATTATTAGTATTCTGATCAGATACCATACTTTCCATGAATCCATTTTTCTCGCTGCTCATGGGAGCCAGTTGTCACACATTTTTTGCAACATGTTATCAATTTAACAGTAGCTTCCATTCAAATAATTTAAGAATCAAGAATAATCCAAGAAAGCATTGCTAGAATCAATGTCTGATCTCTTTTAATTCTTTCTCTGTGGCCTGTGTTACTTTAAGTATTCTATTCAGCGAGAAGAAACAGAAAAGGAACTTATGATTGTTCACTTTCAAGGACACAGCAGTTCCACTGAGAGTGATCTTTCCTCTCTCATGCCTGTAGAAAACCCTGCACCTGTGCTTGAAGTCTTTGAGGTCTCAGCTAATGAAGTAGTAGCTATTTATAACTCTCCAAATCTCCAGCAGTTTTTGATGAAAAACAGTCAGTCTTGAAAGCATCTGTGCCACACAAATAGTTCCTCAGACTGGAACTTTAGACCAGCTCAGCTCAGAGAAGACAATCTGTCCTTTCTGTCTTCCCCTCCTCATGTCAGATGTGGTCTACCATGAGAGTTTCATGTTTTCACTTAAGAAAGAAAGGAATCTGAACCATAATATCAACTGAAAACTTTGTAATAATTGCAACAAGTTACTCCTGATCAGGTTTCTGTGGCCTAACAACTTCTGCTCAGCTGGCGCACTGGGACTGTCAGCCTACACCGAGAAAGTGTTACGTGAAGTCATACAGTTTCAGTTGCCTTCACACAGTTACCACAGCTCAGTTTGACACAGTAAGCTGTTGGAACAGTAATTTGACTGTGAGTCTGAACTCTAAACTTTCATACTTCAATTCTATTCCATTTTGGGGAATCTGTAACAAGAGGCACGTTTTTAGGAGATTTGGGCTGAGCTATGTAAGTACAAATGTGTGATGCTGTGGCCCACATTCTGTGTCAAAGAGTAGATCATACTGGTTGAGAAGTTTCCTACATGGGCACACTCATCTCTTTTTCCTTTTTCCGTGTCAGTCATCAGTAATTTCAGTCACATAAATTGACTAAATGACTCTACAATCAAAAATAATATCTTCCAGCTGTGGACTGAAGACATTTGACTGATAGCAGGGAAGAAGTTAGATTGTTGCTATCAAAATTCCCTGAAGAGGTCATATCCAGGCAGACTAGACCTGATCAATTTTCCTGTGGGCATGCTTGCTGTGAGTGAGGAAGGGGAGGGAGAAGGGAAGGAATGAGGAAGTGCTAGCTTTCAGAATGAGTTGTCCTCTTGGGTAGTTATCCAGTAGCTAGTAAGACTCTTAAAGGAATGTTCCTGGGAACTATATCATGTTTTCTAAAACAGAGGATTGGAGCTCCCATTCTCTCTTCAAAATAGGAGAAGAATTTCCTTAGCCTCCACTTGAGACATTTTACTAGGGAATTTTCCTCAAATTATATTGTCTGAAAACCAAAAAAAGGATCTTTGCAATTTCTCTGGCTGTATCCACAGCTCTACAGAAACATGCCGTTGTCTCATTCTTTTCCCCAAATAATATACTCCATGTATTCACCTCAGCAGCTCTGCTCATAGCACACTGTGGCACCAGCCTGTTACAGCACTTGCAGGAGGACTGAAAGGGTCTATTCTAAAGAGCATAAACTTCAAGACTCAGCCCTACTGTCACTGAGTCTTTGATTTCAAATGAGGGAGAAAGGACTACTGTGCAGGCATGAAAATGGACAGCCAGAAACAGCCTAGAGAGAGAATATACTCATCACACATGATGTGGTGGTAGCTATGCTGCTATGTATATGCCTCCCATACAGTGCCAATGGGCAGTCTATGACCCCTGAAATAAATCTGTTCCCTATTCCCTGATTGAGGAGAGGCCAGAAGGCTGAGAAGTAAGCAGCTTATTTTAGCTGACTGGGTTACTAGAACACAGACATAATTGACAGTTTTGCTGATATAGCAAACTTAAACTTATTTGGCTTATGCAACTAGAACAACAGAGAGCAATAAAAAATGAGAGGTAGCCAGGCAGACTCTATCTCAAGACAAGCTGAAATGACTCATGCTAATTTATACAGTGGCTCCAGTGTTTTGCATTAAACAAGGACTTCTGTGGCTCTGTTACCAGTTAAGCCTGTAAAACCTTTCTGTCACAGAAGCAAGGTCTGGGATCATCCCAGATCATGCAACCTGGGAAGCATTAATAGGAGGCATCCTGATGGCTCTACACAGGACCAAGCCTACTCAGACTATTCAGTTGGTACTTGTGTACTGTACTCTTCAGTGCTGCTGACTTGGGGAGACTTCTTAATGCAGACACAGCACCACATCAGATTTGCTCTGAGCACTGTCATGGTACAGAGTTCACTCTGACAGGTCCTCTCAAAATTTGAGGCTGTGAGGCTTTGCAAAGCCACCTTTGGTCCAGTAGTATCAGCTCTGGATGGGAGCTACAAAGCCAAATTTGGCCCAAGCCACTTAGATGAGAATTGGCACACCACAGAAGGTAACAGGAATAAGACAGACATCCACACCAAGTCTGCATGCCAACAGGTCAGGTTTAGATGAGTTATTGGTGTGGGATCTGCACCACATGAAAGCTGATTAAATGCTTCAACTGCACCTGAGTTAATCCAAGCCAAAACCAAGCAGCTGTGCAGAGAGCCAGCTCCGTTTTCTGGCATCCACAACACAGTTAATCTGCAACCTGGATAAACAGCCCATGGATAACTGAGAGTGAAGTGCACAATATATCAGCATTCTCTTGGCATATTCGAGTACTGACACATCATTTATTTCCCATAGACTGTGCATACAAAGCTGAAAACAGAATGTTCAATTTTCACAGAAAAACTAGGAAAGAATCTACTTTTTTTTTATAATACCTTCTTGCGGTTTTGCCTATGCATACCAAAACAGCCAATTAAAAATGTCTGGTTTAGGGAGAATCCCCATGTACTCTAGAACTGACTTTGAGTCTATGTCATCACTAGCCTTAGCTCAGAGTATAAATGTGAGCAAGAGAAAAAAGAAATTATAAGGGTTTGAGCAGTTGACTAAAACCTGGTAAACACTTAGCATTACTTTCTAGGATCAAGCTGTAGTGGTTCCACACATATACTTTAAGGCTTTTAAAGATGGTGTGATCAGGAAGTCTTAGCACTACTCACTTCAGATTCTTTCTCAAGCTTTACCTTAACTGACTCACCTTGCATTGAGTCACTCTGTTTTGTTTGAGTTTCAGGGACTTAACTACCCTCACCAGAACTGTCTTCTAGCACTGACATCTACAATCTGTCTACAGGCTTATAATTCCCAGAGCCTTCTTACTGGGATTGCCCTAAAACCCATTTGCCTCTCACAGAATTGTAATCTAGTTCTCCAACTGATCGTGTTAATCCAATGACCTCTGTTTTACGAGAAGAGAGAGATAACTGAGTCTTCCTTGAATGAATATTCCATAGGCATCTCTGCCATGGGGACAGAAGGGTTTTCACAGTTCATGAGACTAAATTCTAAGTTCCTGTGCCTAATGTTTCATATTGTACCTTGTCTAGCTCTTGACATTTTAAGTGGGTGCTCTGAAATTTTCCTCTACTGACAAGATATTTGGATATAGGTAGAACTTATGCTTATCCAGAGACATAAGGCTATTTCAGGACCTAACCTCCCATTGACTTCAACAGATCCAATATCTGCATCCTACTAAGAAAGTTAGTCACCTCCATATTATACAGATAGACGTTAAGGGTCATGCCTTCCCTTTGTCCTCAGCAGATTGCCACATCTGCAAACAAGAAAACTCAAAAACACAAACCAGCCATGCCAGCACAATCTTATTTTATACTTGTTAGTGTGACTTTCATTTTTAACTGTCTACCTTCTTTTAAAGTAAGGAGAACAAGTTGGCTCTTTCTAGTATAAGAATAACCAATAGACAAGAAATTATGTAAATAAAATAAAAACCAGTAAAATGCAAAAGTCCTGTGCAGTATGCCAGGAAATCTTTTGTCCAAGAAGGTAAGGATTAAAATGGGAAGTATTACTATACTTTTATCAAAATAGAGAGACTGCTAGGTTTTAAAAGGATCTGGTGGGGAGAAATCCTCTTTCTGCTGAATCAGCACTTCTGTCACATAAAACTATCTCTTATGATGCAAGTCAGATTTCAAAAGATAGAAGAATGCATAAGAACAGAGTAAACAGTGACACAATCAAAATTAAAAATCCATACTATGAATCAAGTTTGCATAAGAACAGCCATAACAGTTTTTAAGATCAGATAAGTGGCTAGAGAAATAAATAAATGCTGAAGAAACTGAACTCAGGAAAATTAGTTGATCTGTAGAAGAGCAAGAGTATTAAGCTACCAGATAAAACCCATTCATGTCTTGTTTCTGCTAGAGAACACCCTACACTAATCTTGATATCACCCAGATACCTTGACATTACTGCTGTTTGGATACTAGGTCAGGATTCTGTTGCTTAAACAGACTCATGTTGTGCCATCTGAGATGCCCTAAGATAACCAAGATGTCTGCATCATTGGACAAAATGACCATTGTAGGTCCTTTCAACTGAAATTATTCTATTCTATTCTATTCTATTCTATTCTATTCTATTCTATTCTATTCTATTCTATTCTGCCAGCATGACAGAGGACTGAAGGGAGACCTACAACTGAAGGAAGGGTAGGATACACACACACAACACCCGATGCCTAATTTTTGGCAATTGCTTCTGTCCCAGGCTTCCCAGAAGTCATGAACGTCTGACCAGGCTGTGACCTAGTTTATTTGATCTCTCACCACTACATCTTGGGGCACGGTCAGCTTTAGTTGTTCCAGTTGTGACCAGTTAACTTACTTTCTGGTGCAAACAAGCAATGTTAAGCACCTCATCTCCCCTATTCTGGAAGGTGGAGAAGGTATCATTGACTTATCTTCAGTCATAGCTATTTATGATCTCAGAAAAATTTCACATGAATGTCTGCAACCATTTAAGATCAGATAAGCATGCAGCATATTCATAATACAGTAACAGCTAATCTTACTGAAAGGGGGGAGTGCATTTCTTCAGCTTTAGCTGTCTCCTCATTTTTCTGCAAATTCCAAACACTTCTTACATCGTCTTTGAAAGCTGTAAAAGTTCTAAATCTTGTTTTTATAACAAACACAATACCTGCAGTAGGCAAGCTGTGGTTCATGGGTAATCAATCCATTTTGCATTAGCCTGCCTGACTGAAAATAATAGGGATTAGGGATTACAAATTGAAATCCAAATGTCACACCTTACATACCTTTAATATGTCTAATCTACTATGTCTGGGAGAAATAGCATTAACATACATAGTGACTTATCCAGTTATCATAACTTGTAGTGCAAAGCTACATCTAGAATAATAGTCTAGAATGAGTACATGTGATATAGAATGAGCATAATCCAATGAGGGCAATACAAACCAACCTATTTTTCTTCAGAGATCAGTTTTTTCCGTGCTGTCAAGACAGTTCTTTTGACTGACGTAGCTTATATGTTTGCTATAGGTGACAGGCATTCTTAAATTCCTCAGGAGTTCTGTTAGTTTCTCAGAAATGCCCTTAAGTCTTCAGTACTCACATTCTTCTTCAATTTCATTTCATTTCTGTACCATCTGTTTAAAAACACATTTCTTGTGTTTCAGTTTGATACAAAGGATAGTATTGTCCATATTTCTGTAAGGGGTCAGAGCTAACTTCATTTGCCTGAGTTAATGAAGTCATTATGGATATGAAGTCCATTAGAAGCTGCTGTTGCCAGAGAAAAGACTACCTTCCATTTGTATTTTTCCCACTCCACTGGAACCTATTGCATGCAGATGAAGATGGAAGCTAAGGTAAATCTCTCTCATTTTTTTTCTAGAGAGCTTCCACTAGTAATAAAGGTAGCCTGTCTAAAGGTCCATTTGTTTTCAATTTAAGTAAAAATGGTTTTATCTCCTTGAAGCATGAGAACAGTAAAGAAAACAAATTCTTTTTCCATTTCAAAAATTCTGTAATTGAACACATTTGCCATTGCTGCAGCTGAAGGCAGAATGTTTCACTGCAAGAACTGAAGGCAGAACATTTCAATCTGGCTTGTGGCTAGCCCTTGTTGAAAAAGTATCCTCAAGCATTTCTGTAAATATTGGCATTTTATCTGATTAGGTTACAAGCTTCTGATGGTAATGTTTTATTAAGCCAAATTACAGTTCAGTGCAGAGTTGTTAGTATGCTATGGAATGGTGCACAGGCGTATATGGTTAAGCCAGCTACATTGTGACAAATAGAGTAAAAATGTATAGCAAATGGGTCACAGGAGCACAATCAATAAACTAATATTTTTTCTTTTATTTTTCACTCCCAGGGTCCTGTTCTGCAAACACATTAAATTCCTAACTGCCTGACAGAGGATGGTATCAATCTGTGTGTTAGTGCTTATTGATTAGCTTTGCTAGGATACGTGCTGCCAGCTATAATAAGCACGAACATTTCGAGTGAAATTGATCACATCAGTCCTAAAAGTTAGAACGTTTTTGTGGGAAGTCGTCATGCAACCATCTGATCTAAAACTTTTTAGTTGTGGAATCAATATCCTCAGGCCACAGCTGGAAGAGATTGTTTCTAATGGATTTTTTTTTTAAGTTGTTGGTTACTAAGTACCAATATTAACACGGCACAAGTGAATTTGAGGCCATGTTGACCATACTTACTTTGTTATCTTTCTACAAAGCCTAAAATTTATCTACATTACCAAATAATTTAGCACGATAGAAGCAGATTAGAAGATTAAATCAGTTAATGCAGTGGCCACCATATCTACATGTGTAATGTTTCAGGAGTTTACTGCAGGGTAGATGTAGGGTGGTCTCCACAACCAAATGTGCCAAACACACGTGCGAGTCAAGGCTGTCCAAAGAGCCACTCATCAATTTAGACCTCTGTGTTCCCATTAGAGTATGTTTGATATAGATCTCAAGCAGACTTTCTTGATTAGTTGTCTCCAAAAGTGCTCTGGTTGACACACACCAACCTAGCTCTGCAAACTAAACCAATGCACACAATGACTGAGGATGATCAGGGATTTCACTTCAAAACTGTTGTACTGCTGCAAACCAAACTGTTAACGTAAGTGCAGAAATCTAGCCTTTATTCTCTTCCTCAGCTTTTTTATACCATAAACATAAAAAGGACAGAGGAAGGAAGATATATATATATATATATACTACCCTACTAAGGGGAGGACTCTGAAGAGGACTGTGAATGAGACTTACCTTTTACAAAGGAGGAATGAAAAATCCCCATCTTCCCCCATCGGAACCACACAAAGAATCTAAATGTTTGCCCAGAGTTATCAAGCTGTCACCACATACCTACAAAACATGAAGCAGCTCTTGCTCAGTGCCACATACCACTGCATCATGAATAGTAAGCATTGTTTTGGCTTATATTATAAATACA
>NW_010164991.1:1407-18175 GCF_000695765.1 Mesitornis unicolor | reverse complement strand
GGAAAGAGAGGATGGCAGCTGCTGTATGATTAAATATAGGAAAATTACTTTGGGGAAAGGTTTGATGAGAGAGCACACTGTCAGTGGGGGAAGAAATAATGTCTGAATGCTCTATCAGCAAATGCAGAGACAAGGCTGCAGCACACAGCAAACCGGAAACCAAATAATGAATAGGCAATGGGGCATCAGTGAATGTGCCAGGTTACAAAGACTTAGATAGCATTACAGATTTCAAAACGAAATAGCAAACAAGTGAAGGCTAATTAAAATTACATGATGGCACCGTCACTTGAATATGCAAACCATAAGCAGAATTATAAATTCAATCCAAGGTTCTTGAGCCATTCAATGGACTCTGGGAAAACATGCTGAATTTCTTGTCTTCCTCTCTGAGAAAGGGTGCACCATTCAGTTGGTAGTAAGTTGCATTACGGCCTAAGGTTCCTCAGAGTGGAAGTAGGGTCAGTCAGTGCTTTTTCACAGAGGTACGAATACCTTCCATAAATTGTCTGAATAGGGTTGTACATCAGTCAGAATAGCCCAGGCAAGGGGAAACTGGCAGTTCTCTGGTGGGACTACCAACTGGAGTTCCTTGTTTGAACCATCACAGGCCGTGGCTGCACTGATTGGAGCCCTTTGAAACAGACTACACCAAGTAGACGGAGTTCCAGGGAAAAGAAGAACGCTTCATGTTACAGATAACACAGAAAGCCCTGCTGAAATAGATTAATTCGTTAAGATATTGACATTATATGGGGAACAAGCAATTCATACAATAGACACATAAAGAAAACAAAGAATATATCCTGACAATATATTGCAGCATTCTTGCAGCAAGTTCTGTACAAAGGTTGGGACGTCTTCAGGACATATTTTACCTGGAAATAGATAAAAACAATTCACCAGCCACACTGCTGTCTCATACCTCTCATTCTATTGTGAGACTAAAAGATACAGGAATAATAAAGTGTGTGGAAAAAGGAAGGATTGCTGCTAAACTTAGCTAAACTGCACTTAGCTAAACTGCATATTTACATATACTAAAGCATTGTTCTCACATGTCTTCAGCTAAATTACAGATTACCTTCCTGCTCTGTAGTATTGTTGCCAAATCAGGAATTACAGGAGAAGTGAAGGGGTACTTCACTTTATGTGTCTTTATCTTGCACTTCTATGTATCTTTATCTTGCATAGCACTGAGTAATACTATATGTTTGGGAGCATAATTTCGGATCAGTTTACAAAGGAAGAATATCAGTTTCACCAATAATAGAGGCTGCTAGGATTCATGGAAATCCAAAAGGATGCAGAGCATTCCAGTGTATTAACATGGAGACAACTTGGAGGAATCTGCAGCAGTTAGATAGCAATGACACCCAATGTTATGATCAGCAACACCAGAGAAATAAATAGAAGTCTCCTAGGCAGAATAGCAGTTGACTGCAGTTCTTGGGACACATGGGAAGAGATTCAGCCTGTCTAACTTCAGGCATTTCTAGAATGCATACACTTGACCTATTTTGGATATCTATATTAAGATGAGAAGAATCACACATTGGAAGCGTCCGTTTCTCACCACTGACTTCAAAAGAGCCTGAACGAGTGGCTCAGAGGATTGGGTTAGATGAATCCCACTCTACTGAACTTCAGGCACTCTGACCTGATGCAAAGAGTAAAAGCAACATGGCAGGTGCTTGTGCTTGCAAAAACACAGGAAGATCTACATAGCCATACAGAAAAAAGTGTGAGAGCAAATTACAAAAAAAACCAAAAAACCAAAAACCAAATGCCTGTAGCTACTATTTTTTTTCTAGAGAGGCCAGAGAACAAACACTATCAGTCTACCAGGAATGTGAACATAATAGAGATATCCAATATGTCCTGAAAAAGCAGTTTCAGTTAATAGATCCCAGAGACATTTGTAAGATTTATCAAGAAATGAAAATTCTACTACACTGTCATTCCATCACAGCCAGTTAAGTGGAAAAAGCAAGCCAGTGATTAAAATTGCTAAGGCTGAATTAAAGAGTACTGCAACGAAGGAAAAGAATGGGAAGCCATGTCTGGGAGAAAACCATCTGCATTCCCACGCTGGTCTTCTGGTGGTCCTGTCAGCATAGATGCATGTCTGATGTCAAGAGATACATTCACCTTAGTGTCTGTTTCGTCAGCTATTTGGATGAACGTTAATGGTGAAAAGTGTAACAACATGCACACCAAGACCAAATACAATCAACAAGTATACTTCAACCAGCTCAGCCTATTTTCTTTGAATAAATTGTTTGCTTAGAAGCAAGCCACATGTTTTGGACAGCGGTGGAACTCAACAAGGTAGTAGATGAGCATGCATAATAGCTGCAGACACTTTAATTCACTGGGAACACAAGCCATAAACATCTGTGTGGAATTAGGTGAACTTTCGTTCCACTCAAATCTGATCAGCAGGATGCAAAGGGAACATTGAATTCCACTGAGTGGCTGATACTGAATGGAGCCTAGTATCAAACTGCCTGCAAAGTATACACAAGACTTACTGTATAACAGAAAGCTTGTAAAAAAGCCTCTCCTCAAACCAGAGGAAAATGCCTTACAGCTTTGATTCATTCTCCTTGTCACATTTAGCCGCAGTAGCCTAGAGAGGTGACCTCCCCCACAGCTGCAGCAGTAACTTCTTCAGCTGCCACAGCATAATCCACCAGGAATCGTGAATGAGATGCTTTAACTGCTGCAGTTCACAGCCATTGAATTAACTTAAACGACCATCGATTTTAGGTTATGTAACTAAACCAGACATGAATTGCAGTAGCTAATGAGAAAGCTACCCATTTTCATCATTGCTACATAGCACCCATTCTGCACCTTCTGGCAAATCGTAAAGGAAAGGGGTGAACATCTAGGTACCTAGAATAGCCTGTTCAAACACTGCAACTAAAATCTAGGGAGGATTATGAATTACAGCTCCTTAGCTGCCAAACAGCTTAATAAAATGAGAAAGTTACTGTTATATCTAAGATGGTATTGTTTTTATGAGGTGTAATAGAATATTAAGTAAGAAGTTTATGATATTCTTGCTTAATTTTGTTATCTCAAGAAGCACAACAAAAGTGACCTTACACCCAGCAGCTTCTTGAGGCATAATTACGCAACTCCTCTGCAAGATGCTGCTACGCAGCAAAGAGAATTACTTACTGAGAGTAGAGGCTTCTCAAAACTTAAGCAAAACTAGCTACAGAGTTGTAGCGCAAATCTAGAAAACAGAATATCATGGTCTAAGGACTTTTGAACTGTATCTGACCTCTGACAAGCACTGGATTCAAAGTGTTAAACCACAGAGCTTTCTCAAAAGAAAGAGGAAAATGTAATAAACACTAACTTGGGAACACTGGGTAATAAATCAAAATTCAATAAGAATAGAGGACCTAATGTGGAAAACAGGGACACATAGTTGTGTGGATGTAACTATATCACATTACTCAGATCTCCTGTGCTGTATAAGGCAATGTTCATGGAGCTACAGTTCCCTTAAGATTTACCTGGCCTTCTTGTTGTCCTCTAGCTGGGTACCCCCTGGGTGTCCTGCCTGTGACATGACCAAGCCTCTCACCAGTGTCTGTATGCAGATGGGCAACTGTCACAGTCCCTTACCCACTCCTCCCCAAAAGGCAACGGGGATCAGACCCTAAAAAACATTCACACTGGAGGAGTTCATATGCCAGCTGAAGTGACTGACAAGAATGGTACCAGGCAGGGAGGGCCTCACTTACCTCTCTGGTTTAGGCTGCTGTTGAGTGATCTCATTTGTTTGCTACTCCTCTTGCCCATTGACTCTTCTTGGCATCTTCTGGGCACTGCCTGCTTTTGCCGTTCCATTTGCTGCCCACCACCTGCAACTTGTAAATATTTATGGCATGAAAGCATAAAGAAGATTATGGTATTTCTTAATGCAGAAATTTACTCTTTCATGTTATGGACCTGTAAAATTACCTTACCCTCTGTATTTTTTATAATACTTTAGAGTTCTCTCTCATCTGTTCATCAGGACTTTTGGGGATTTTGGGGCCATTCTTTTCACCATCAACAGCAGATGTTAACAGCAAACTCTTGCTTTTCAAGGGCATCAAAGCACTGACTTTACACTTTAGGTACAGAAATTAATTTCATGGAAATGAACCAACTGGGTGCAAGAGTACTGCATATATGGAGAAAAGAATAAAGACCAAACAGCCTAAGAGAGGCTTATTTCTTTCCTCTTTTCACGTGCACACTGAATATTAGAGCCTCAATGGCTTGTGCAGCTTTGCTGCACTGGCTGACTGTCACATCAGCCATTTATAGCTCAGAAGTGGGACTGCACTTGGGAAAGGTTACCCTAAAGCTTAAATACCCTTAAGCATTGATAATACCCTTAAAACCCTTAAAGCATTGATAATATTTATCAATGACACCATTAATGGTCAACAAGTTACAAGAAATCTTTCTGTTACCCATGATTACTGTGACAGAGACAAGTGTACTCAGTACTGCCTTGATATACCTGTCTGCTTTTACTGTGCCCGAAAACAGCATTCTTCATGACTAAAGTTGCCTGCTAATTAAATATTAAAGTGTCCCCTTAATGCTGTCAGGCATTAAGGCAGTCACCTAAATAAGTCCAGGGGTTATAGCTGTAGGCACCTTATTCACCAGAGTCAACTCTGAGGGAAATTCAGATCATAAATGGACTCTGTGGCCCTCTGAATGTTCCTATCTTTCTCCATTAAGTAGGTAAGGTACGAAGAAATCTTGTTTACTTACTAAGCCCTAAGCTAGGAAGGATGAATCCAGGCCAAAATCAAGAAAAAATCCTCATTGCTATCGTGGACTCCCTATAAAGCATGTTTGCATCACTCCATCTGCTGCACCCACCCAAACTGCAACTACAAACTTTCCTGACCTTGTGAGCTATGTACCAAAAACTTTATCAAAGCTTCATACCAAACTTTATGAAAATATATACCAACAGCCATGTCACATACATAGAGCAGTCACAGTTCCCACTTCTCCACTCCAGTATTTACCTGGGTTGGACACATAAGCGAGTCCCAGGAAAACCTTTAACTCACTTCCTCTCTGAGACAGAGATATGAAGTACACAAGTACAGGCCTTGGTCATGAAATGCATCCAGAGCGTGGTAGTCACACTGGAGCTCCTTGTGAGTCACATGTGGCCCAGGAGGCTGTGTGGCCTTGTGCTGTTCTGTAAACGCAACAGCTGTGATAGACATAGAGAAATGAAGTAAAAACACATCTATTATACTTTGTTTTCTTCCTTTCCCAACTGAGATAGAAGCATCATTGGCTGCAGCCCAATGGCAGTAAAAGTGTTCAACTCCCAACCTCACTAAAATGTACTATCAAAATGGTATTAAATAAATAGTGAATGCCTGAGCCTGTGAGAAGAAACAAAAAGTAGTTCACAGATACATGAGTGACTTTGCTGACAATTCTGGGATATGCAAAACCCTGACTGCAGGGTGTCAGGAGTGATAAATAGGCAATCAGAGTGCACTGTTTGAGCAAGAAAGAATAAAGAATATGCCAGGGCTGGAGGGGCTGCTTCATCTCAGTGAAATAGGAATCAGCTGAGCTGCATAAGTGTGCAGGTGTTACATTACTCCAAATCAGAAACTGGAATCAGAAAAGAAGCTGGATCTGTAAAGAGAGTCAATAGTTCAAGAGACATTGAAAGATTTGCCCCTAGACATTTATTTAAAGGATAAATGATTTGCACCATGTCCAAATGAACTGTCAAACCCTATGCTAAATGATGTCATCTGCATATATTCCTTTACTATATGTCTTCCAGTTTTAAGGCAGGACCTTCACCCCAGTGTTATGACCTTGACTTCTCATACTTTTGTGCACCTTCTCAGACTCCCAGCCCTATTTTACCTTCTCTTCCCACCTCCTCAACTTCATGTTCCTTATCCTCCCAGTTCTCTCTTGCCCCACAGCTTTATCTGGAAGACCAGCCTTATGTCAGATTTCTCCTGCTCCAGGTAACACAGATCAGCTGGAAGGTGCTGGACGGGCAGAGCAGCAAGGACCTTCAGTAGGCAGATAACAGCTCGTTCCTCACTGCACAGAGCAAGACAGTGTACCAAAAGTCTCCCTAGGGCAGTAGGGACAAGAACCGAAACACAAGATAGCTGAAGGCCACTAAATAGACACTCTAATTCTGTGATTCTATGATTCAAATCCTTCTATCGCAAAACATTTTTAAAGAAGCACTAAAATTTACAGTGAATTTCTCAAGGATGTTACATGGAAGTAGGAAGACTCATGTTTGTCTGTGTTACAGAACAGAGTCCTTAATGATAAGACCTTTTCCCTTTCTTGCAGAATTTTACATCTTTAGCTAACACTACTAGAAAACAAGCAGTAAAGAACAAATCCATTTTATTAGCCAGATGTGTGACTTTCATTCTTGGCAGCTGGCAGCTGAAAACTTGTAAATGTGTATTCACCTACTTCATTTTTAAGAAACATCATTGCCAAGCAGTAAATCTGCCCTGACACTCTGTAATTTCTTTTGTCCATCTTCCCACATCTGTACCTCAACAATCATGCAATTTGTTAATTGTTTTTGTTTTGTTTTTATTTTCTATTCTTTTAACCATCAGAAGCTGTTTTCAGAAAGCCATCTGCACTTGTTCACTGCCAACACTCAATACGATTTTAATAAGTCTTGTGTGATTTTGACTTTAACACTTGTTTCCCTGTGCATAAAAGCCTATTTCCTTAGCTGTCACATAGTTTTGTCACTTCAGTAAAGTTTCCCAGTTGCTTTCTAAGCAGACTTTTAACTCTCACTTTCTTAAGCAACAAGTTAAATATGAGGATAAGAGCAACACCGATAATTATCCAAACTAGTCAACATCCATTGCTTTGCGCATGGGTTTCCCTCTGACTGGAATCCTTCAAAATAGAAGCAGATACCTATAGAAATACTTATATTTTATAATACTTGTATTATATACTCCAGAGAGGTTGTGGAGTCTCCTTCTCTGGAGACATTCAAAACCCGTCTGGACGCCTTCCTGTGTAACCTCACCTAGGTGTTCCTGCTCCGGCAGGGGCATTGGACTGGATGATCTTTTGAGGTCCCTTCCAATCCCTAACGTTCTGTGATTCTGTGATTTTCAAAAATGACAGCAATCACACTTTAGGGTTCAATGGCAGCATGTCTGAATGACTTCAGGATCAAAGAGACTCCTTTCACAAGGTGGTTTAATGAACTTCCATCTCTACAAAACTCACCTGAGATTGGAAAATAAAGCCTAGTACTTTTCTTGCTCTCATAGCACCACTAGCAGTGACAATTCTGAGGCCAAAATTCCCTCTTTAGATTCTTAGCAACGTGGTGATTTCTGCAAGACTAATGATAGATGTTGGGAGGAACTGCTGGGTGTTCTCATTGCTCTCCTGAGCAGAGGCATTCACAATCTTCATTAATAATAGCAATACTAGAAGAGTTAAAATTAATTAATGCCATCATTTGACAGGGAAGACTGAGCTACTCTAACAGATTCTAGCTGCTACTCTTTCTAGGCTCTTCTGTTGATGGCATAATTTACCCACACCTCTTGCTCGAAGGTTGATGTTTCTCTGCCCCCTCAGTGAGGGCAGTTCTCTCACCCTTCTGGCCAGAAGGTAACCCACGTGAAACAGAGCTCTGCCCTCCTGGCAGACGACAATGCCTTGCTGGTGAATGAGACGATGCCAAGAGACTGGAAGGGACTGTGGCTCCAGGAGGAGGAGAGGTGGGAAGGGGATGGGAAAAGGAAAGGAATAGGAGATTATAGGAAATAGCAGGAAGATCACTAAGCAAATGCATCTCATTGCAGCTTTAGAGTTTCCTCCCAGCTTCCAAGTTTGGTATAGTTCTTTTTTTCATATTGTGCTTAAATTGCAAACTGTTTTGGTGAGGGACTATTTGTTAGTTAAATATACTCAGAAAATAATATTTTTCAGTGCATAAATCCTGGAGCTGGAGTCAGGAGACCTGATTGTTATTCCTATTCTGGCCCTTCTGCCCCCACTTGCAAGACACTGGGCAAACAATTCAATTTGCTTGTGCTTCTGACTTCCCCATGTCTGCATTGTCTATTTAAAGCTGAGCTTTCTCAGGCAAAGACAAGAACAATGGAAACCTGATCCTTGACTGTTAGCACCTAACCAAGGTGTTAATAAGTACACAATACTTGTAAATAGTACAAACAAACAACAACAAAAATTCAGAGGACAGAACAAGCCTTGTATTTAACAGTGAATTAATAATTGCAAGGATACTGGAATGCAAAGAAAACCAAATTCCTCTTCTGTACCCGAGGAAGCTTTGCAGCAGAAACAGGAACAAGGCTACAGTGACAATTTGTAATCTCTAGAGCAAACACCGAGCAGGTGCTGTATTTCTTATTTTCATACACACTTTTCAGCCCAGAACCACAATTTAATCAGAAAGATTTTATAGTCCAGAGCTTCCTACAAATCTCTGCTTAATACAAATTTGAATACGTTTGGCATATTTTGGCTGCCAGCCTATTATTCATTTGATGCACCTCAAGCAAGTTTTAAATTATGCTGTTAAAACAAAAACTATTTCAGATGTGGTAGACAGTAAAATGATTTTGTAAAACAACATTGTAGGAACCTGCAGTTACTGTCTATCATTGATTTCTCTACGTTCAGTTCTAAGATGTGTTCAGTTTATAGGTAAAATGATGGCTGATGGGTTTACTGGAGGGACTTCTGGCCTTGCTAATCATGGACCTGGAGAATCAGGCTGTAATTACATATTATTTTTACAGCAGATTCAGGGTAAGATTGGAGGGGGAGGAGGAAGGGGTAAATTATGCTTTTAAGATGAATCTTTCAAAAACTCAGGTTTACAGGGAAGTAATGTAAAAAAAAAAAGATTAACTGGACCAACTCCTGGGGGCTATGAGAAAGGAGAGAAAAAACTGAGGGAAACCAGAAGAAAGAATCCTCTTAAAATTATTTGTCATCAACAGGTAATATGTGTCCCCAGTCGAAAACTTGCTCTTTCTCTGCTTTAGTCTCAGACCCTGGACTTTCTCACATAACTATCTTGAACATTGAATCTCTGATATGGAAAGTAAGAAAAAAATATGCAGAAGTAGCTCATATATGTGAGAATTTGAAACAAAGTATTGAATAATGAGGATTTTCTGGTGTTTCTCTAGTTTTGCAATTAGGTTGCTGCAGAATGCACCCTTATTATATATTTAATTTAGAAACAAGATTAGCAAATCAGCTAGTAAGTAGCTAAAGGGAATAAGCTCCTACATTGGCCCCACAATTCAGGTTGTAAGTGAAGAACCACAAGGCACATACTGCAGTGTCGGCTTGGTGCTGCTCCAGGTACCACGGATCAGCTGATGGGTGGTTCTGGATGGTCAGGGCAGGAAGGGTCTTCAGTGGGCAGATGAACAGCTTTTGCCTTGCTTGCCTGAGCAAAAAAGTGTATCTAAAGGCTCCCTGAGGGGGCAGATACACAAAACCACACGAGCAAGCTGAAGGCCACCAAATGGATCCTTTGATCCTCTTACAGAAAAACATTTTTAAGGAAGTGCTGAAATTTACAGGGAATTGCTTATGGGTCTCTCTCTTATTACAAGTGGGAAGATTAATGTTGGTCTGTCTTACAGAACAGAGTCCTTAGGGTTAAGATCTTTTTTCCATTTTTCAGATGTTTTACATCCATAGCTATTACCGTTAGAAAAAAAGTAATCGAAAACCAATGTATTTATTAGCCAGATATATGCCCATTCCGAACCAGGCCAGTCATTTGGCCCTAAAGATGAGTTGGTCACTTGGATAATCTACTCAGATTTGGGTAGATTGTCCAAATCCATGCATGTTGATCTAAATAAATCTGTTTGTTTGATGGGCTATTCTACTCCATCCTCAGTTTGTAAAGGTCATACCTAAGTCCCACGTGGGATTAACATCACAGTCATGATTTCATGACACAGAAGAATTCTGTAGCAACATGATTTAAGACAGTTCTGGCCCCACAGGCCTTGTCACTTGCTCATAAACCATGTTGCTTTAAGGGATCATGCTTTGAACAGAAAACAAGGCTAGCTTTAAATAAAATCCCTGAAAAAGAGAAGTGTTTGGTTGAACTTTTTTTAGTTCTTGGTGTAGCCAGCATTCAAATTTATGTTTAAGTTAGTCACCTCAAGGTCCTTTCATAGTCTATAGAATGAAACTGGCATTTCTAAGATGCATCTCGTCTCACTTCTCTCCATTGACTATAAAAGGAGCACATGCTGGCTAGCTCAGATGGAGACACCTACACTCTGGATGTCTAAAGTTAGGTGAGTTAAATCCTGCCATACATCTGTTGCTGTTCCTCATGTGGATTTCCTCTCTTTGTTGCTCTTATGCGTGAGGTTTCAGCATAATATTGAAATGTTTGTAAATGTGTAGGTGAGGCATACGCATATGCATGCAGTGTCTCTTGATCTCCCTCTGCAAAAGCAGTGGCTTGAGATATAGCAACATTTTCTCTGACAGCATAGTCAGTTTATGAAGTTTGCATATATTGTGCTGAATGCTGACATCTGTCAGTTAAACTGTATTTTAATGTAGTTTTGTAATGCCAAAAATCTCTCTTCCAAGTAGGATGGTGAGTGAAATATTTTGGGATGCCAGCAGAGCACTCCTGGTATCGTCAGACACAGAGCTTGTAAGAGTTGCCTGACATTTCAAGCTGTGTCTAGATGACCAGCTGGGACATACTCCTGTCTTTCTGAATTGTGTTCCTCCAGCTGTCCAGAGAGGGGACTGGGTGAGGAGTTCTCTGCTGTTCCCCCACCACACACAGAGGGCTAACAACATCATTGCCCCAGCATGGAGCAGAGATGTGGCTTAGGTCTGGGGAGCCAAGATCCCCAGTCTAGAACGATTCCCTTTGCCAAGTAACTTTACCAGACCTGTTTCTCCACACTCTGAAAAATGCTGAGACTTTCCTCTCCATTACTTTCCAGAAAATGGGTGCTAGTGGCCTCCTTCGATGCCTCAAAAGTTGTTAACATTTCTTAATACAAGCATAGCTTCCTCTCTTCTGCATATCTCTTTGTAAGCATTAGTGTGGTAGGCATACTCTACTTTTCAGGAAATCTGGAATATGTTCACAATGAATTAGAAACTAGGAAGGGGAAGAAAGATATCTGAAACCACAGAAACCAATGGCTTTTATTAGAATCTGAAATGTGGTAACACATTAGAGCACGTCGCAGCTTTGTACTTGAAAAAATGCACCATCACTACCAGGATTCAGCTTTCTTATAATTTATGCCATTTATCTTCTAATATTAGCAGGCTTCCAAAATCTCCTGCTGTCAGGCAAGATACTTGAATATCTGAGGCTGTCGCTCACTGCACTCCGTTCTCCCTCTCTCCTCAATTTCACGTCCTGGCTCTGTCCCCAGACTGATCAAGAGCTAAGCCTACAGCTCTCAGTCTCTTTTAGTTACATTGCTGTGGCTGTTGTTCATGGTTTGTTAGCTGGCCTCAGCAGCAAAGCAAGGACATCCTAAGAGGTTTTCATCCTTCCTTCTCTTCTCCACAAAACTGGAATGTTTCCCTGTATTTCTTCATTAGCTTAATGGCTATGATCAATGCCCAACTTTCTAATAAGACCTTTCAGTTTCTCTTACAAAGCTGTGGTAGCGGCTCACACAGTCAAAAAGGAGCGTTCTTCCTTTGTAAAATGCCCTACAGATCAATTTTTTTTTTCCAGACTAGTGAGTGTTTTTTGCAGAGGTAACATGGAAGTATTTCCATAGTACCAGCACAACTAATTTTTATTCCTACTCTATAGCAGCTCACTCCATTGAGGTAACATTTCTTCAGAGCATCAGAGATCTTTCTACAAAATGCTGATGTTGATCTAATTGCCTCTTTTTTTGGTTTGCTCTTACATTTTCTAACTTTACACACTTTCAATAGCCAGATTAAGTGCATGGTTTCAGCTTTTTTTACGTAGGAACATGTATTCTTTTCCAGATTTTTCTGCTGATTTCTCTTCTTCCTGCACTGCTGTTTACAGTAAACAGGACAAGACTTTATTAACGGAATGATAACTTAATAAGGTAATACAGTATTTCCTACTGTTGTGACAGACACCATTATGCCGACCATTTGGCTATTCTGGGTAAACAGCTTGAAGTTGTCATTCAGTGTTTACTAAAGCATTTGTAAAAGCCAAGAAAGCCTGAACAAAACTGTTATTTTCCAGGCTAGCAAAGAGGTGAATAGCTGGGAGTTACAGCTATCCTCCTGGCTAGCATATTATTGCAGACAGCTTGCCCATTAAGAGGCCATTTCTGACCCATGACCATTCCTGCATTCTCTCTGGGTAAAGAATGAATTGAAGAATTTATTACAAACATAACACAGTTACATGTCTTCTGCGGAACCTTCTTTCTCCTCACAAAAGCTAAATACCTTGAAACATAAAGTGACTTGCTAAGTGACAGTTTTATCTCAAATGCTCACCTATGTGTATCCTTTAATCATATGTAAACTATCGTTTACATGTTATATTAAGCTCTTTGCTCTCTGAGGCAAACAAAGCAAAAAGTGTGGTTCTGGAAGGTACTACAAGACATGTCTTTGTAACATCTGACCCTTGCTGCAATCTCACTTTAGTAGCCTAGGACATCGACCGGTCGTCTTTACTCTTATCATACCAGTAGCAAACATGGTCATCTCTTCATGAGGGCACTGAAGACGAATTCTGGCTTTGTACATGTAACTATGGTTGGAGAGATGACACTGCAAAAGTGTTAATTGTCTGATTCCTTCATGGAACCTCAGGAGGTTTTGGGAAAGCAGACTGTCTCTTCTAATTGAAAATCGCCTTACCAGAAGTTACTAATTTTCAAAGCTTTTATTCTTCACATTTTTTTCAGACTGTTACCTTATCCCTTTTCCCTGAGAAATATCTTCCCTTACAGAGAACTGTGTTTCTTGTTTGAAACATATATATATATATGTATGTATGTATGTATATATATATATATACACACTCACATGCACAAGCACACACAAAGCTATATAAATCAGAATGGCTAAATTGAGAACATTCCTGTATGTTTATTGATGCTAAAATTAAATGCCTTGCAGATCAAATGCAGAGGCATTTCTGACTTTTTTTTTCTCCTTGCAGAGAGAAATAATGTTTAATTGTTAACCCTGAAATGTTTTAAGTTGTACTAGATATTGATTTATGGTTCTTACAGTGCCAGTAATCAGTGAAACAGAACCACATGCAAAAATATTCTGCTTTGGTGCCATAAAGTATTAGAGCTGACTTCCCCCCCTAGGTCATAAACCAGAATGAGTTATATGACTGTTAGTAGCATCCTTCTATTTACAGAAAGAAAATGGAAAAATACAGCAGAGGCAACAGTCACATAAAGGGATCGCATAACTTTACCAGTTTAGAAAAAACTTCATGCTCTGGGTCTGATCCCTTGTTGCAGCACTTTAACAATTTGCTTCAGCTTTTACTTTTTTTTCAAATTTGTTGTAGTGCATTGGTACACGTTTTGTGGTGATAGATATGACAAGTATCCTATGAAGCCTTCCAAATGAGACATGAGAGCCTGTGTTTGCAGAGAAGTTTATATGATGACCCGGGTGACATATAAGAACCTATCGACCTTACATAGGTCTAGAGGAGAATGTGGTCATACTTCATGAGGAAACTATGCACAGATATTAGGACCCAGCCCAGACACCCACGTTCAAGCTTCTGAATTGAAATAAGCTTCCAAGTCAAAAGAAGGGGAGACAGTTAACTTTGGGCTTTGTAAAGAAGGATGAGGACTTGAGACTGAAGAGCTGAGCGGTGTGAAAGAGGACTTTATTTATTTATTTTTCTTTTGAAATTAAAAGTAGCTTAAGAGGTGCTTATGTTGGAGTTGTTGCAGTGCTTGATTCCAGCAGAAAGCAAGACCAGCCTATGAAAGGTTCCCTGAACCTGAACAGATTCCACCAGACATGCGGAAGGGCACACAATCTACTTGCAAATCACATTTCCAATCCTGTATTTCATTCCTGTCCTATGCAGTGATAACTGTTGCTCTAAGTATTACCTGAAGTTACTGTAGGATGCACAAATTTAGAAGATTTCCTTTTAAAAAAATAAAATAAAATTGCCTGTTACTCTATGCATTTGGTAGATTTTTAATTTGCTTCCTGTCTCTTTAGTCTGAACATTACTGTCATGCACTGCTCCAGGGAGAAAGACAGTGCTTTCTTCATCCCACACAGCTATGAAGATGTGGCAAGCTGGAGTGCAGCAGGAGAAAACATGACCTAGTATTTAAAGCTCTAGCCTACTTCAAATACATACCCTAATATAAACCCCCTGTGGGCCCATGGGGAAGTTACTCAGCTTCTCTGTAGTTCACTTTCCCTTCAGTAAAATAAGAATAACAGTGAGTCCCTGTCCCTCAGAAGTAATCTTAGCAAAATTATACCACAAGTTAAAAGACAGTTAGCATGGAGGCTGGAGCTACCAGCTTGCTTAAGTAGATGTAAGGCATAGGGCAGCAGTTTCCATCACAGGATAGCAGCCCATATAAGCTTTAAAAGGAGAAGTCTAAGGATAGCTATTGTATTATGCACTGCCAAATCTTTTACTGCCTTCTGCTTATAACATCTCCATATTGCAGACATCTCTACCAATTGACAAAGATCGGATCTTGTGTTAGTGAAGTTTTGCCATCAATTCAAGCTGAATCAGCCTTTCTGTGTGTACATCATTATCATATTTAGATGTTTATGCACACAGCAAGAAAAGTAACATTTCATCTGAAAGAATCCGATTCAACAGACAGCTTTCTATAGAGTCTTGCAAAGTAGGCCAGTAAATCAAATCACCAACAACACATTGCTTTTCTATGGATTGTTGAAAGCAGGCAAAAATAACCTCACTTAATGTATTTGCACTTTTATTTCCTGATTATGAAATCAGTTATTGACAATCTAATTTCATTTCTTGCTGAATCCTTCTTAATCATCTAGGTCTACCAAAAGAAAAATTGTACAGTGGGAGATGATGCTTCTCAATGAATCGGACTTGGTTCTCTGTACTCTTAAAAACATGGGGTTTTGTTGGGGGGTTTTATTATTTCTTGCAGAAATTACCAGTATGTTACAGAGTGGAAACATTTTGCTGTAAGCACAAAAACTAGAAAATCTTGCAAAATCACCAAGTTCACAGTTCTGACTTCGTAGCCTTTCTTGGCATCTGTGAAGGTTTTGCTTGAGTGAAAACCATATCCAAAACCATATCCCATCTGAGCTGGGAAGTGACAGCAGAAGTCAGAGGTCTTAGCAGTCAAAATCAAGCCTAGGAAGCAAAGTTTGTGCCATATTTTACTGAAGTCTTTTTTCCATTCACCTCTTGAAGTTGCAACTTCAAATATCAGTAGGAATACGTGAGGTTGAGAGAAGCTCTGGCTCTTGTGCAAGGTTTGCCATATTAGCGTTTAAGCTGAACATTTCAGAAGCTAAATATTAGTAGGAAATAATCTTCCTCTTTAATTCAAACTGTTAATTCTCCCTGGGGTGAATAAAATGTTTCCATTTTTTTCTTCTCCTGTAACAACCTTAGCCAGAATGCCAAGTATAAGCTATACTTCAGTAGAAAATTTCCTGAAATAGTTTATTCTTCTATTTTTAGTCTTATTGGGAAAGTAACATTTCTAAAAACCAATATTTTGGGGGTTTTTTAGCTAGAACCAAACAAAAATCTCCTCTGGAAACTCATTGTTAAGACTTTTAAAGTTACATTTAGGTGAGCTTGTTCAAGTACAGTATGGAGCTCACCTTGCTTGCACATCTCTGCTTTCTTTTTCTGCCTTTCCTTATTTCCCTAAATTACTACCCCTTCTTACAGCCCCATCCACTGTAAGTTTGCACCTTTTTATTTGCCCTTCATTCTTGCCAAAAAGTTATTCACTTAGGACCTTCATCCATTGTAAAGACAATTCGTTTGCTTCGGAAGTAAGCAAATTTAATGTAAGATGGAAGGGACTGAGATGTTTTGTGTAAGGTATTCTATGAATGTCAGAATATTATACAGAGCAACAAATAGCCTTCATGAGTGATTTAATGCCAAAATGTAACATTTTATGTGTCTTCAGTGCAGTTCTTCCTTTGTGCTAGAAAATAGAAGAGATAAATAAAGAGTATAGAAACACAAACAGAAATAACTAAAAAGCTATAATTGCTAATTTCTTTGCTTCTCTATGGTTTTTGTTCAGCATGAGCAGAGGAGCAATGAAACTAAGATTGCGCAAACTAGCAAAAGCAGGGCAACAGATGGGAGACCTGCAAGGAACATCCAAATCAATACACAGTCCAGGGAAAGGCTGGGCATAGTGGGCAGTAACAGACAAAAGTGGGAGCCAGGAAAGACAACAGGAATATGTATACCACCCTCCAGCTGAAACTGGGAAAGGAAGGACACCATAGGATGAACAAGCAGCCAGGAAAGAAGAATGGATTGGGAGCAGGTGAGAACTGAAGAGAGTGAAGAAGTGAGCAGCTAACCATGCTATTCAGCGAAAGGCAGCAAGTTTTCAGCTGTTTTGAGGCACTCATATGCTTCTCCAGATGACCTATGACTGCTGCTGTCTTGGTCCCATGGCCTTTGCTTACAAAGCCTCCCTCCCACTGT
>NW_010164991.1:0-1376 GCF_000695765.1 Mesitornis unicolor | reverse complement strand
CAGGTGGAGTTCGTTGCCAAAGGTCTGCCAGCTGGGACAACCCCTCACTCTGGGGCTGCAGAGAAGATTGGCCGTGACTCGGGCATGGCACTCACTGTTTGTACTGAGTGCTGCCTAGAAGGTGGTGCCTGCGTGTACCCAGTGTACCATGCAATCTAGATAACACACACAATAAGCAACCAGTTAAATACATCAAACACTGTGTGCTCAGCAAAGAGATTCATAACAGTACAATTAGACCATTGTATTATTTTCCTTCCATAATAAGCAGCAGTCTTTCGTTGAGGGATGGATTGGTACTGTAGGGTTCACCTAGAAAATAATACCAATGACAACAAATAATTTTAATGGCAATTCTCACTGTGGTGTTTTGGTTTAAGCATTAATCCAGTCTGAGGTCAGTTTTCCTAGGAGTAAGTAGGGAAGGTTTTGATAAGGGTCTGAATTTCTTTGCTATTCTGAGTGTAAAAAAATTACAGAATCACAGAATGTTAGGAGTTGGAAGGGACCTCGAAAGATCATCTCGTCCAGCCCCCCAAATTGTCAGACTCTGTAGGTCGTTCAGATCTGATCCATTTCCTCAACTGAATGTCTAGTAGATTTGCTTTCGATTCCTCTGTTCTGTAATCATAAACTCATTTATTGCAAGGAAAGCCAAAGAGCAAGCATATTACTCTGTATTATTCAAAAGGAAGACACAGTACAAAAGGTGGTGTGATTCAGTGTATTATACTTTCTCTTTCACTTGTTTTTTGTGTGTGATTTGTCAGTACCAGAAAGTTGTTTGCTGTTAGCGCCTCGTTTTTTCATCTGATGGGGTTTTGCAGTACATGCTAGGGCATGCTACTCTCTTCCAGGTTATACATGTGTTATTTATCGCATGAAATTGAGAGAGTTCTTAGTATTGAATGTGAAGAAAAGGAGTAGTGATCATGAAATGATACAGTTTTCAATCCATGGAGAAGCAAGGAGGGAGGCTAGCAGAACTGCCACTTTGGACTTCTGGTGGGCAGACCTTGGCCTGTTTAGGGACTTGGTTGGCAGAGTTCCTTGGGAGGCAGTTCTGAAAGGCAAAGGAGTCCAAGAAGCCTGGATACTCTTCAAGAAGGAACTCTTAAAGGCACAAGATCAGGCTGTCCCTGTGTGTTGGAAAATGAGCCATCAGGGAAGAAGACCGGCCTGGCTGAACAGAGAGCTCTGGCTGGAGCTCAGGAAAAAGAGGAAAGTCAGTGGAGCTCAGAAAAAGAGGAAAAGAGGTCTTTTGGAAGAGGGGGTAGGCAACTCAGGAGGACCACAAGGCTGTTGTGAGGCTGTGCAGGGAGAAAATTAGAAGGGGCAAAGGGCAGTGGAACTTAATCTAGCTAGTGCTGTTAAAG
>NW_010164990.1:0-1291 GCF_000695765.1 Mesitornis unicolor | reverse complement strand
CAGGTATTTGGGCTCCCTCAGCCACTCTGCTTATCACGATGGTGCATCCAGAGAGGATGCTGGTGTCTGAGCGTTGGCAGAGAAGTGTGGACACACACACACAGCGTAGCTTTGCTGAATGGGTTTATTGATCATGGGAGGAAATTGGCCCAGGGCTCCCAGGGAATCAGATGGGGTCATCCATCAGGGGGGGTCATCCAGGGATGATCATCTCCTCATGCCACTGGAGGTGGACAGGGCAGGGTTGTCACCACCACTTCGAGTCCTGAAAGACAGAGCCCTATATGTGATCTCCATATCATGCTGGAACAAGGGAAGGGCCTTGTTCCCACTACATCTTCTCTGCAGAGACCATGAAAAGGAAAAAGGAATTGGAGCCCTCAATACACCCAGGACAGGATTTGGCTCTCCTGAGATGCATCTGACACCCAGAGCCTCTTGCCCAGTGTGTCATTACCCCAGGATGTCCTTAAATCTCCCAGAGCCCTGCCCAGATCTCACGGTGATCCTGGGGGTCTAAACGGCTCCAGAGCCCCTGCCTGTCCTGCACAGTGATCCTGTACGGCCCCAATGAGTGCAAAGAAAGGCAGGGGACCCACTCTGTCCAGCTCACCCTGGGTCATGGATCATGGACAGTCCCCTCTGTTTCCGTCTCCCGTACCCAACGTCTGTCCACCGCAGTGCGCTTAGGGATCCCCTGGTGCCCAGGATCCCTTGTGGGGCTAAAGACACACTGATGCTTCTCACCTAGACATGAGTAGCTGCAGCAAAGCCTTTCTGGTGCAAAAACTCCTGCAACTCTTCAGCCATAGGGGGCTATAGAGAAAGGGAGGGTTTGGAATACACCAGGATGCATGTGGGAGGAATGTTGAAAGCAATGGGGTCCTTGGGGAAGGTGCCTCTGGGGAGAAATGCGTGACATGGATTTTTGTAGTGGTGCAGAGAAAGCAGTGGGGGTCTTGGGGAAGGGGTTCACCTGGGTGTGTGGCTGTGTACTGGGGCATCTTGGGGTGTACTGGGTTGTAATGGGATGGATGGGAAAGCAGTGAGGACCTGGGGAAGGAGCGCTGCCTGGGTAAACATTGGGGTGGAGAGGTTTTTTCTAGGACTGCGGTGGGATGCACTGGGGTGTCATGGCCAGGAAGGGGGGAGTGTAGGGCAGCAGAATCTGTGGTACTGACCTCAACCCTCTTCGCTAGCAGAAGTCTGACTAACTCCAACTGTTGAGAGACCATGAGACCTCACTGGTCACTGGGATGTGCCCAGTCCCAGCAAGGGATGGAGGGACCCA
>NW_010164989.1:431-2519 GCF_000695765.1 Mesitornis unicolor | reverse complement strand
CCACAACTCTCTGTGCTCGGCCATCCCGCCAATTTTTAACCCAGCAAAGCGTGTGTCCGTTCAAGCCATGCCCAGCAGCTTCTCCAGATAGCTAGCAAAACTCCCTGAATGGTTATTCCTAATCTTTTTTTTGAGATTGTCCATACTCATGGCCATTTTACAGTGGCCAGCTGCCATCACCTGTATCCTTGGCACAATCCCAGATTAAGCTGGAACGCTGTTAATGTCTCTCTCATGAAATCTCTTCTAGTGCTTTTTTGCTCATGTACATTAATCTAACGGAAGCGTTTCCCTTCTTTAAATTTTTAGAAAAGGACTCGTATTTTTTTCCTTTTTTTTTAATTAACATGAAATCAGCTTTTTTTTAGATGGTCTGCCTTTGTGGTGGTAAAATCAATCTTAAGATATAGCTGTGCACAGTCATAGTTTAAATTCAGAACAAACTTACGCAACTGGAATGTAGTTGTGCAGGATAAGGTCTGCTTTCCTCTGTTCTTGCAAAAAATGACTGAAGATCAAAGGTATCCATGGGATAACAGCAGTGGGACGAATAACGATTGCAAGTGCTATCAACACTAAATACTTGCAACTAGAATGAGGGAACATAAGAAAAACAGAAGTTTATCAAAACGTTTGGTCAATTCTTCTGCAGACAGTGACATTTGGACAATTTAAATACTGTCATGTCCCTGACCAGAAGATTTTCATATTGCAGATAACTTTGACTCTTGCAGTGCAGGTACTGTTTTGTTTGGAGGGCTGTCAACTACATAATTGCTTTATTAGCAGCGAAGGTGCTAACTAGAAGAACATATTTGCTTTAAAATAGATAGCTGGTAAAGAAAGTCGTGACCGCAAGTTCACCTATGTCTGGACACCAATGAGCTTTTGTTATCTTTTCCCAAGTTACTGCAATTTTCAGTCTAGCATTTTAAACAACATCAGTAGATTGGTACAACCCCAAGACAAAAATTGTCAGTACTGTTAGTAGAAAGTTTCTCACCTGCTCCCCATCGTGGAACCTTTTACCGGATAGTAGGAAAGAGCAAAAATGGTAAGAAGAGTTTCCATGGTGTTTGTTAGAGTTCTGGTACAGGAGTACCATGTAAACCAGGAACACAGCTGGCAGAAGTACTGAAAAGAATTACGAACAACAGGATGAACAGGGAGAAACGTTAAAACAAATTCTGCAGTTTTAAATGAAGGTGATAATTCAAGAAGTAAGTTACCATTTTGCTGTTGTTTACACTGCAACAGACAGCGTTTGTTAATGTACACAGCATTTTTCAAAGGCTGAGACTCACCACAAACTTTGCCGTTTCTGCGTTTTCAAGGTGTCGCACTAGTGAGTAAAGCTTCACATCAGCAAAAGCTGCCAGCACTGCCTGTGAAAGTCTAGGGACCCATATCTATGTAAGCAAAGAAAGAATATTACTTGCAACAAATCTGTCAAATTCCAAGTTTGAAGAGAGGACTACTCGATTTCATGTTCAGACGTGAAAATAGTAAGTGAATGAGTGAATATTCTCTATAGCTTTTTATGATTTTGTTAAAAAAATAGTAAGGTCCTTCAGTAAGACTAGTACTTCTGCCAAAACAAAGTCTAAAGTTGAGCTGAAAGTGTTCAGAAATGGAAAGTAGAATTCTTTGTCACTCCTCTGCAGTAGAGGTCAAAAGGGGCTGTTGTTACAGAGTTTCATACAAAGATATACTATTAAAACACTTGGGAAAACTGAACCACGGAGCAGTTATGATGTAGTGGAAAACCGGATCAGTCTGAAACTTGACATTGTTGGAGGCCAAAAATAATCCTCTGTAGTCACAGGCATCAGTACTGTGATGGGAGATCTAAGAATGAGTTCTGCACCCATGCAAAACACTTCAGTGAGGTCTCTGTGCTCGCACATCTCTAATGGACAGTTTACCTGCACAGCGATAAAAACACACTGAATTTAAATACAATGCTTTTAAATTGAGTTTTCATAGCAGATGTGTACTCACCAGCAGCAGAACATCATCCTTTCCCAGCAGCTGTAAAGCTTTGTAGATGCTTGCAAAGATCAGCGGGTACGCGTAGCCCCTTAAGCC
>NW_010164989.1:0-400 GCF_000695765.1 Mesitornis unicolor | reverse complement strand
ATCCCATTCCACAAGTTAGTTAGCCATAATTATTAATCTTAAGGACAGACCACGAACGACTGAAAGAGGTGGTTTCATTCGAGCTGTATTGTCAGACTTGGCCGGCCCGAGACATTTCCCCCCGTGGCCAAAAGCAGCGGGGATTGTCACTGGCCAACCTAACACCTCACGGCCCTGGGCATCTCTCCCACTCGCGACTCCACGCCGCTGCAGGCAGGATCCAAAGTGGGGGGAGGGGGGCCGTGTCCCGTCCCGTCCCACCCCGTCCCATCCCATCCCATCCCATCCCGTCCTTCCCGGCGACAGCCAGGGCTCGTCAAGGATATTTGAAGACCATGCGATGTGCCACCTCCAGCGACTGCCAGTACTCATCCGGGACGAAGCTCGTCTGCACCAGGAA
>NW_010164988.1:0-9324 GCF_000695765.1 Mesitornis unicolor | reverse complement strand
TGCAGTGGCAGTAGGGGAGGGCAAATACCTGGCCCGGCCACCGAGGGAAAATCGCTCTGCTCCTGGAGCAGCAGAGCTTGGGCTGGAAGCGAATGCGTCTGTTCCTGGGGAATGCAGAAACAATCGTCGTATAGCACTGACCGACTGGGTCCAGCATACTGGACGCGGCAGTGAACGTTGTTATTAAAAGAATGTCATTGTTTCCCTTCCTTTTATGTGCGCTGTCACTGTTTTCCTAAGGGGTGTAGGAATGTGCGTGGAGGTTAGCGGAGAAGCCAGGATATGTTCTGTTGTGCTCAGACACACTCTCGCTGAGGGGGGAAGCACGACCAGGATTTCCTGGGGTTAGTGTTCTGAATGCATAATCTGTAAAATGGAGTTTTATTGTGTTCCGTGGACTTGGTCGTAATTTTATTTGCAAATTCTGTGTTCTAACGAGTGTTATATTACTGCTGGGGTTGTCTCCTTCCATGTTTTTTATGTTATTTGGTGCTTCTGAAAGCACATTTGAAAATATCACGACTGTGTAAATGGACATTACGTAGACTGAGAACCAAACTGCACCGGGCAATTCATATTGCTGCTGGTAAGGGGGAGGTGTTCACAGCTGAACACAGTTCAGGGTGGAATGTTGCCTTTTTTTTTTTTACAAACTTATCAAGCACACAGTTGTCTGGTTTTATAGGTTATTGATTGTGTGGTGCAAGAAGTGTGATTCACAAAATTAAGTCTTGCTTTCATACATCTCAGGCTTGAAGTTTTGTTTTGGACACAGAGTATATGCAACACTTGAAAAGCTACTTTTTTACTATATCATGGGTCGTGGTTTTTTTTTTCCCACTCTCCAACTATAATTCAAGTAGCATTCTGTTTATGTTGCCCTTTATGAAATGGTCTGGTTTCAACCTTT
Organism: Mesitornis unicolor; assembly: GCF_000695765.1. NCBI lineage: Eukaryota > Metazoa > Chordata > Aves > Mesitornithiformes > Mesitornithidae > Mesitornis > Mesitornis unicolor. The sequence continues at coordinate 8,414 of NW_010164988.1, read as the reverse complement.
GGTTATATGTGAGAATTATCTAGAATGCTTTATATTTATAACCTATTTTGGATGTTATTCTTGCAGGGTAGTATTCTCTAGAATCTCTATACATTTATGGAAACACTTGGGTAACATTTAGAGAGATGCTTACTAACATTTACAAGTCAGAGCCATGATTTGTAAACTCTAGGGGCAGAGCTGACATAAAGAGAGAAAGGGTGCTAAAACAAGGCGTTTTAGGGGTTGTATCTCTTCTGTTAAATGTGTAATGTATGCTGCCTATTGTAAGTACTTGCTCCTCTTCTTGACTTTGGTATCTGAGTGTTTTTTCTCTGCAGATAGTCCTTCAATACAACTCTTGGTAGGAAGAACTGTCACATTATGGGCAGGTTTTTGAGGCAGGATGACAAAGGGTATGCCTGTGTGTCGTAGTGAGTGCCATTTGGATGGATCTGAACTACCTGAGAAGCAGGATGGATGCTCCAGCCTGCATTTCAGCCTGGGTGCAGTGCAGTGCTAATGTGGCCATATTCTGTCTGGTATTTGGGCTAGCTACATAGCACTGCATTATGCTATGTAGATACACTCTGAGTCACCTAGGAGTGCTGGAAGCCTGGGAAGGTTTTGGAAATACTATCTAGGTCTAGCGAGTCCTGGACTAGTACTTAACTAATGGAGCATCATTACACCCTCTTAAGTGCAGTATTTTGTTTTCATGTTAACTGTTCTCTGTCCCCAAGGCACAAACAAGTATAAATCACAGGGGAGTGGGTAGAGGAAGAAACGGTAAGGTTTCTTTTAGCAACAGGTAGTTTTGGTGGGTTAAGCTCTCCTTTTGCATTTGTAATTAACATTAATCTCTCATTGATTGATACTTGCTAACATGAGTATCTTCTTCCCCTGCCCCTAGTAAAGGACAACAGCATTTTTCTGTTGGCTCTGGTTCCACATGTACCATCCTAGCTGGAGTGAGTGTTGCTCTTATGTTTCCGTAGCTTTTGTTTTGAGGTGGCATCCCTATGAATAGCTCCAGACCCTTCTGCTACTTGTCAGGGGAGCAAAATGGTAATTCTTGTTGACAGTTTCATTGCTGCCCACAGGGTGCAGCATAAAAATGTTGAAATGGACTTTTTGTCAATGTTGTGTATTTCTGGTCCCTCTGAGTGGGATGGACGTTTCAGAAATACAGAAGATGCCCTCAGCCACAGGAAAGGAAGAGGGCAGCAGTGGGCATTCTCAGGATGCTTTGCAAACAGCCAGAACTGAGTTGGCTCTCAGAAGGGGAGGTATTGGCTTTGGAAGGAAGTATCATTTCCAGTGCCATTGTGCCTTTTCTTTCTTAGTAAGTGTGAACCCCTCCCTCAGTTTCAACCAGTTTAAGAGTCGGGAGAGGTCTGAGAAAGGTTACCTTCCTCCAGTCTGTGAAAGCCGATGTCTGAGGGGATATGAGAGGGCTCCTCCCAAAAAACCATAAAGGCAAGGAGGTCAGGGGATTTTGTGCACTCCTGGAAACGAGGAGGTGATCTCTGTCTGGCCAACCAGCATACACTGAGCTTCAGACCAGCTACAGCATATGCTGCCTCCTGCTTAGCGCTGTAAAGAGATGCGTAGGTGATGGGAGATGGAGCTGATGGTATGTGAAGGTGGGTTTAAGGGCACAAGAAAGAGCTGAACGATAACAAAAGCATGAAAGCAAGCATGAGTGTTTTGATATGGGAATATATGGACAAATGGAGAGTTTTATGAGGTGAAGGATCTTAGGGGAACATGGGCAAGCTTAGAGGCAACTGATGTAATTAATGTTAAGTGGCCACAGGGCTTGCAGGAGCAAATCTGCAGGAAAACAAGCTTCATTAGTTCTGCTGTAAACAGAACTGCTCATTAAATGAGGAGCTCCAGACCTGAAGGCTGTATTAGCTGCTCTCCACTGGTGAGCAGGCAAATAAGGACTCCAGTTTTCATATGCTGCGAAGTTTTTCATGATTGTATTTTCATAACTAAATTAATGATTGTTTTCGTAGTTGAAATTATTGGTCTGGTAAGAAAATGAAGAACTCATTCATCCAGGGTCTTCTTCCTGATAGGGGTTTCGTACTCTATGAAAGTAAGTTAAATGACTCTTTCATTATACTTTTCATGATTGCAGCATGGTTGATATGTGGTCTCTGTTTTTTTTCTTAAAATTGATTTTTATTTTTTAACAAGAGTATCAAAGTGTCGTTTCTCTTTTTCTTATTTATGGAAATGTTGCCTTCGTCAGCTTTCCTATTAATTTACCACCTAGTGGGGAACACGATGAGAAAAACTGGCACTGGTGTGTACCTGTTGGTCTTCTGGAAGATGAAAGCTCTTGCCATAGCACGCAGATCCTTCTTGCCAGGATTTGGAACCCATGCTTTCTAGTTCTCCTGTAATGTTTACAGATGTTTAAAAACACCTGCTGTACAGTTGCAATGTGTACAATTTAATCCAGGAGTTTTTTGATGATATTCATGGTCTGAATCACAATTTGATAGTTAGACCTCTTAATCTTACGTTTTTGATCGTTCTTGTTGCATGCAAAGCATTGATTTAAAAATAAGACTGCAAGCAGAAAAAGTTTCATATACCTATGTATTTGTGTGTGTGTGTGTTTCAGTAGTCATTGAGAGAATTCATAACTATTTTTCCACTGATGCTTTTCTGCAAGTGTCAGTGGGTGTTACTAGAGGAATCTGGGAACTCTTATTTTTCCTTACTGCTGGCTGCCTGGAAAAGCCTGTGTGCTGCTTTGTTCGCAGTGGTAACTTTGGGCAACTGAAGAACTGACCAGGAGGGAGTCGTCAAGGCCTCCCTGGTCTTCGTTTGTCCCAGAGGAGTTGCTTTCTGGGCCACAGCTTGCACAGTATCTATTTAATCACTACTGACCACATTTGACATGGTGACAGCAGAGTTGGTTTCCTATATTGTGCTTAAAAAGTGTATCTGTAGAAGGGTAAATGTTTAAAAAATGTAAACCATACTATTAAAATTATTCTGCTTACTGGAAATGCTTAAGAGTTCTGTGACTTTTCATGGTCCTGCAGTTGTATATTGAAATAGCCATATATTCAAATGTGTATCTTCTCCATGTGGAAGAGAAAATGGAAATAAGCTTTTAAACATGTAATGTGCAACTCTTCGTAAAAAGTTTAGCTATAAGTTGCAGTGATTTGTATGTATGTATTAATGTGTGAATTTCACTGCCATGATGTCCATGGATTGAAGGACGAAATAGAGAATTGAGACTATTTTCTTAGTCTTTAATGTCTTACGATAGGCAGATGTAACATGTAGTATTTGTGCATAGGGAAATAGATTGTGGCAATAAATCACCATGTTAGGTATCTTTCATAAAAACAGAAATATTAGTGATAGTTTGAAGAAGTTATTTTTTTATTTACAGTAAAATTAGTAAGATATAGTGGGGAAAATGACATTAATAGTTTGGGTAAAATGTATTTATTTTAGTATCTCATTTTTGGTAATTTACAAACAAGGAACTGTTAAAAATTCAGTATGTCTGGTAAAACCATTTGAAGAGAACGGTGGCAGACTTTGTGTGTCTGTTTTAACTGAATGTGCCCTTGATTAACAGTAGAATGGAAGTTCACAGAATGTCATGGAAACTTATCAGTACTGTATTACAGGTAACATGAAAATAATCTTAAATAATTGCTGATAATTTGAAGATAAAGGAATATATTTTAGAGAAGTACTCCATATGCTGATAGTTTCTCACTAAAAGCTGAAATTAAATTTGCCTTCACTGGGTGTGGAGCTGCTCTTACCCAGTTTTTCTGTGGCCTGTAATTGTTTTAGTATTCCTGCTTCTGCATTCCCAAACTTTCTGAATGTGATTTGGCTTTGTCATACGGGCACAAAATTACACCTCTGTAGGTTACCTTTGTTCTCTACCATATATTGATTTTTAGTGCAATGTTTTGCATGTTGTCCTCTGTTTTACTAAGCTAGACATTTTATTAATTTTTTGAATGCATTTGAGCTAATCTGTTTAAAAATGAAATAAGTTTTGTCATTCTTTCTTAGAAGTAGATGCTCTGCAGCTTTGACTTGTTAATCTAAAAATAAACTAGAAGATACAGAAAAAACTTTGGTAAAATTATTGTATAAAGTGAATAAAGAAATGTACTTTAAACTAGTTGTGCGTAGCTTGTTAATGGAATTTAAAAAAACTACACAATTCTGTACTAGCATCTGGGTTAAAGATGAAGAGCAAGCTGTTGGTGAGGAGCCTGTCACGTTATTTACTCCAGCTACTGGAGAAGATGCTAAAAACATGCCAGAGTTTATCACATCACGGCTGCCTCTGGATCCAGACAAGGAATGTTTTTGTAGGATGCAGTTTGTGTGTTTTGAAGTTGATTTGAAAGGAGTGGGAGAAGTTCAAAATGCAACAGGGATTTAAACAATTTTCAGTTGTTTCTACTGTTCTGTATCAGTGTTGAAACCAACAAGAGTCTTGTAAGTTTTGGTGAATAGCTGGGCAATCTTTTCTTGGCTCAGCAGTAAAGGAAACTTCCTATTTCCTTTCTGTGTTTTCAATAAGATTGAGCTTGTCATCCTGTGCCTGTGAATGCCACCTCATCTGTCTTGCAGAGCTGTTCAGTTAGTGTTCAGAAAGGAGGATCTTTTTCATAGTAATTTGACAAAAAGATGAAACACGGGAGCGTTCGTATAAAACTTGACTGCGAGGATTCAACACTCTATACTCTGCCCTGCCCTCATCTTTCCTTTTGTACTAATAGAAACCTGAATATGGTGTAGATCCGCAGATAAATATACTTACAGTGATCAATTTTGAGAAATGTTTATTTGAATGTCAAGACTGCAGACAGAATTTAGATGTCCCAAGCTACGGATTAGTCAGTTTTAATTTGCTGCGTAGTTGCAAAGCATGCAGCAGTGAAGGAAATGCAGGAAAAGTAAGGTTTGATTGTATACTTAAATCTTTCAGAAGGCTTTAAGAAGGATATATTGGGTATTGTCTTAATCAAAAAAGCACTCACTTTTGCCTTTTGTATACCATGCATACAAATAATGTATTTTTCCACATTTGCATTACATCAAACTTTTCTTGTACCAGAACTTTATGTGAATCTTTGGAGGTGTCTCAAAAAACCAGAGCATAGCCATCATAGAGAGTTTTAAAGAATGAGTAGTCATTTTATAAGAAGCCATTATTTCTGTGCACGTGCAAAGATTTCAAGTCTTTCTTGAGACCAGCAGAGCTGTCCTTAATGTCAAATTGAAGTGGTGCTTTTAAAGTTTGGCCAAAAATAGGCTTAACCTTCTTCTTCTGATCCTACTATCACTGAATTGAAGAGGTGCTTGGTTTCATTGATGATCTGCTGGAATCAGGCTTGATCTTCTGTTTCAGTGGAACTCAGGAAGCTGCTTCTGCTTTTGCAGGAAGATAGTAAGTATTGGTCAGCCAAGAGGTTTACCTGAAGTTTATAAAGAGGTAGTTTTTTCGAAGAGACACTGCAATGATGTGCTGTTACTGCCCACTTTTGTGCTTTAAGCACTGGCATTCAGTGTTGTTGCAGGGATGGTTTACATCCTAACCCTAAGAGGTAGGAACTGAGGCCTGCTCTACTTGTAACAACATTGTTCTTTGTATCTGGTGGGGAATTCTAGGCTAAACTAATGCTGTGTTGCTTCATTATATTGATTCATCCAGAAAGTTACTGTTGTTAATTGATGTTATTTCCATGTATGACTAACCTCCATGTTATGATGGAATAAGAGCAGGGGAACCAGAAGAACCTTAGGGATTTTGCTGCGTTTTGCTTTCTAGTCTTTCTTAAAAAAATATTATCTTACTTGTACTTTTAACAGCTGTTACCACTTTTCATAATTAAGTGGAATGGAGCAACTTAATCTGCTCATGAGGAAGTTGCATCCGCTTCCATGCAGAAACTGGGTTTGAGCATATTTATTTACTGTGTTCAGAGTTTCATGGGCACAGAAGACGCAGGGTAAGCAAGCATTAAAGCTTTTAGCTTGACTCTCCGATGGCAAAATTTTTAGAAGTTTTGGAGACTGTGGTTCCACAGACATTTCTCTTGGTGGCACTGCTGGCTTAATTTTTTAACCCCAAGCAGTTTCCTGGTCCTTCACCACATTGCACTTCAAGCCGTTGTACTGAGTCTAAGGAGGTGGTATGGGATTGATTGGAGGCAAATGGCTGAGAGTAGGAGCAGCTTAAGCTGACACCATTTCCAGGAGAATATCACTGGACCATGGTCTGAACAAAGTATTTGGAAACTTGCTTAAGTATCTTGATGAGAGTTGTAGTCACTGTAACTAGTAAATGTGTCCTAACCTGCTCAGGTATAATGCAGGGATTTTTTACAGCAGTTTTATTAATGGTATTTATTCACTTAGTATGAATAATTTATTCTTCCACTTGAATAAGGAAATATAGGGCTGGATCAGTGGTTGGACTTGATCTTGAAGGTCTTTTCCAACAGAAATAATTCTATGATTTTATAAGTTCAAAATAACCATAACACGACCCATAACATGATCATTTGATGGATGTTTGGAAGAACAGATGTAAAATCAAATGCTTTGAGGGAAACACAAGCATATATATGTTCAAATGTATACATCTCTGATACCTCAGTAAAATATTGCATATAATATATCTTCATAATTATGGTGATCTTTTTGAGTGTTCTGATCAACCCTGTAATTAATGTAGATATTGAAATGATTACAGTTAGACTTCACTGCAAGTAACTTACTGCTATGTATGACAACTCAAGTAGATACTGCTGACTTAGTGGTTAAGTTGACTCATCAGGGTTTTACTCATTTGCTCAGGGAACAGTACTCTCTAATAAAAATATGGTTTAAAATCTGGAGTGTGATTGCTCTGTGAAAGAGAGCACTTGCTGAGTCATTGCCAGGTGGCCCAAGTCAAATCTCTAGTCCTGTGTATCTGGCAAGGAGGGACTGGAACACTGTATTTTGGAGGAGCATTGGCAGAGATGGTTTGTTTTGAAACAGTCCTCTGGTTTATTTCCTTATTTTTTGCTCTTGGCTTCTCTTCTTTCCTGAAACACAGTATGTAACTTTACTGCCTTTAAAAAACAAACAGAACAACCCAAAAGCTGATATCAAACAAAGAAACTTGTTGGGATAATCATAGGACATACGTGATTTAAGCTGTTCAGTTAGTGTAGAAAATCTTGGAGAAAGTGACAGGAAATTAGTGAAGTCTTAGACTGGAGTTTGTCATTCATATGTAGCTTTTCGTTGCGTCTTAATTCTTCCTGAAGCAGAACTCGCAGACTTCAGTTTTGCAGCGTTGGTTGTCATTGAAGGCAGGAGCAAATGTGTGCAAGCAAGGCATGGTGTGAGCAGTTTTTAGGGGAGAGGTTAATGACTTTTGGGTTATAGACCCACAGTGATATTTAAAGAATTAGGAGCTAAGAGTGGTCTAGGGCCAACATTTCGGTCAAAACCACAGAAGCTGATGTAGTTGAAGACCGAATGTGAATAAGGTACTGTGGTCTTCAGAGCTGTTGTTTTGACACTTGGCTGGCATACCTTGACAGTTCTGACACAGAGCTGCACTTTCTCCCAGTTTTCCTATGATGATTTGGAGCTCAGGGACTTCATCCAGCAGAGGTCTTTGGGTTTTGTAGCCCTCGCTGGATTTTTCCTGCAAAAATTTGTAGGAAGCCTTTTTGAATCCCTGTGAACTTTTCCATGTCCTGTGACAAAGAAGGTTCAGACTTAACTGTACATTGTACTTGAGGTTGCGTGCTCTTCTTTCCTACACACTTTGGTACCTGTCTTGTGAGGTACAAGTCAACAGTCACCCCTTGTTTGCTGTTTGCTTGCCACTCGTTATTTTATTAGCTCTGCTGTGCTACTTCATATTCCTCTCTCAGAGCATATAAATGTGGCTATTTTCCTCCACTATTTCTTAACCTGAGAGACTTGGAGGTACCTGTTCTGTCTGTTGGTCCTACCAACCCCGTCCAAGTAAATGTCTGTTTCAACCAGATTATTCCAAGGAGTGTGCAGTTTGTTTGCATATCTTAAATGGCTATCTACACAGAGATGTGTATCTTAATGTTGTTTCCTTTCTGCAGGTTGCTCTGAGTAGATTTAATGTAATACTGTCAAGTTGATGTTAGATTTTTTTTTTTGGGGGGGAATAAAGTAACATTTAAAATAAGTTTTAAATTAAAAAAAAAAAGATTTCTCCACTGCAGTATGTTGATTATTTTTTTTCCACTTATGTTAATCAAATTGTCTATTGCATGTCTGTTTATATTCAGTATACCTAGGGATTGGTCAAACCTTGGTGGTGATCTCTGTAATAACAGGCAGTGAGTAAAGCTTGAAAAACAAACAAAAAAACCCCAACACCC
>NW_010164987.1:0-2514 GCF_000695765.1 Mesitornis unicolor | reverse complement strand
TTCCAGGTCCCTTCCAGCTCCTGGCATGCTGTGATCTCCACTTGTCTGGGGTTGATCCCAAGATGTCCCTGCCAATTTCTGCCACTCTGTGATTCTCTGGCTGAAGGTACCAATCCTTCTCTCTTGCGCTATTATTGTTAGGGTTTTTTTTTCCAAGCAATTTAAAATGTAGTAGAGGAACAATGCACATGCCTGGAGTTACCTCTGAATGGTCTTCTGCCTTGTATACCCCTATGGAGAAGAGTTTTAATCATTTCAGTTCACATCCTGCATTTATAGTTAATACTTAGGGCCTTTAAGGAAATATTAAATAGCTAATTTCCTCTTGAAGTTTGAAGTTGCACATGTCATTGCATAGAAAACGGTGGTGAGCAGCTGGGAGTTAATGTGCCATACACAAATTCTTATGAATCTGTATAATAGAGTATACACACATATTATTAATCTTGTAAGAGTGATGTAGAATGGCACAGTGCATCTTTTAATTTCACTGGAGATTTTTTTGCAAAATAAGCTTTGATGACTTAAGTTTCTGGAGTGTATGTTTCTATCAAAAGTTAGAGCTGGACACGTTTAGGATGAAATTTTGAGAATAGAAGAAGAACAACTTTTGTTGAAGGCAACTTTTCATTTTGAGATTTTAACCACTTTCTGCCGGTACTTACGTAGTCCTCCAGTATTATATGTTTGCCCAGATTTATTTTGCTTTATGTGTCTTCTGGAAATTATCACATTAAAGAAATAACGAAAGGGAGACTAGGAAGAAGGATGCTTATGAATATATCCATCCTATTGGATTTCTTCTTTCCTCAAGAAAGGGTGGTAGGCATGACCAGCTTGGGTTGCAGATAGGAGAGCTTTTCTGGTTCGAGTCCGATCACTTTTGGTCAATTTGTTGCTGCTCCAGTTTGGGGCAGAAAGTGCCGGTTTGCTGCACATTCAATAAGAAAACCAACCCCAACAGGAAAGTGACTGACTCCAATGACCTCTTCTCCTGCAAGATGAAAGCTGAGTTATCAGGCAAAGAAACAAGGTGATTACTTGATTTTTTTTCTGTGTTTCTTCACATTATGGTCTGAAAGTTCTTGGTTTGGAAGGGTTTTGAGGAGTTTCATCTGTAGATGAACACAGCACAAACACCAAGCGCTTCAGATCTATTGACTGCAGTAATGAGGTTTTTTTTGTGCTTGAAGTCCAAAGTCCTCTCTTCTTCCACAGAGTCAGCAGCTATTTCCAGCTGAGGACTAAATTCTTGCAAAAAATCCTAAATTCTTGCAAATTTATGGCAAAATTGAGTATCATTGTCCCTGTATTCTAGCCAGAGAGTGTCTGGAATGTGTCATTTGCGCAAGGTGGTACAAAAGGGTGTTTTCAGGTGGAAAATTACACCTTGACTTCATTCTGACTGTACTTTCCTCAGAAGTTTTTCCTGTGGTCTCATAGGAACAGCAACAGCCACAAAATCCCCAAAACACGAGGGCTGTTGGGAGAACACAGAGGTAGGGATAAAGCGATATCTGTGTAAAGCTATTCTGGTTTGTGACACCTCCAAAAGTTAAGGAAAATACGGTTGTTTTCATGGAACCAGTTTCACCAAGCAGCCCGCCTTGCTTTTAATTAATCAGAATCGCGGAATTGTTCTCCGTTTTTTTGTCATAAATAGGAGAAATTTAGAAAGGCTTCTTCAAAATAGGTCATCGTGCCTGAATGTTCAGTATCCTGAAGATACTTAATGCTGAGAACCATTGATGTTTGTTCTTTCTATACAATCCATACAGTCAGGGACAAAAAGAAGACGTACACCCTAGTGCTCCTCTATGGGACAGGGCTCTTTTTAAATAAATCAGAAGAGAAACATGAAAATGTCAGCTTAATCAAGCATTTAAATTTTATTAATCAAGTCTAATTTTTATGAGTGCAAATAATCGCTGAAGCTGGACAAATTTGCTCTAGATTGCATCAGAAACATAATTTTAATATTTAATGGCCTGCTGAATTTAAATGGAGAATTATCTTTATGAAACATGCTCTTCATAATTCGCCATTAAATGAGAAATGAACAAATCAACATAAATCTTACATAAAGGTTATTTAACTAAATGTTGGTACTATAAATATTTTAAATGCATTATGCACTAATTTAACAGTCACACACTGCACTCTATAAAGATATAAGTTGGGCAGGAAGCGTAATAGGATGTAATAGTGCGAGTGGATACCTGCTATAAGAGACTGTCCACAACGCAATTATAATCCCGTATAATGCATATATCAGGGTATCAGGGATGTGTAACCCCTTACTAGGGCTTCACCTGGCTGCTCTCTTCCCAGCGGCACAAATACACTACAAAATTGGGATGTTTTGGCTGGTTTTGGACACCTGAAGGCAAAGCACTGACACCAACACCCCACCCTAGAAACCGGTATTTTAAAAAGTTGGATTTCTTTTCTGTAAGAAACCAACTGATTCTTTTATCTAAATGTTGCCACATGATTTCAAATATATTCTTCCAA
>NW_010164986.1:0-848 GCF_000695765.1 Mesitornis unicolor | reverse complement strand
ACAACCAAAAATCCACCTACAACTGAAAAAAGGATGCTTCACCCCCAAACCGGAGCCTGGATGCTTCTGGTATAAAGATTTTATCACCAAAGCTGCTGAGCCTAAGCCCCTGCCATGGCTCATGACGTGGGACATAGCACAGGACAAAAAACCACCCCAAACTGCCCCATTGCAGCAGTGTCAGGGATGCAGCTCCAAACCAGTGGCTTGCAGCACGATATATTTTAATTTTATTTCCCTTATCTTCTTACAAATCTGATTTTCTTCTCCCCAGATTAGAGCATCACTAAGCCCCCATGCCCTACATCAGGGCTGGTCCTCGCCCATCAGCATCCGAATTTGGTACCCGGGGCCAATACCAACATCGCGCTGCGGACCCGCTCCTCTGACAACGTTAACAGAAGCCAGCAAACAGCCCCAAAATCCCAGCACAAACCACTTCTGGCCTGGGTCAGATGTTTAATCCTCTTTAGGCCGCTCCGAGCTCAGCTTAGCGCTCTTCAGCGCATTTCGGTAAGTCTGCATCTGCCCCCTGCGCCGCAGCCCCCCCAGGCGGCCGCGATTCCCTTTTCCCCAGAGGCCTCATCCGATGGGGATGGTGAAAATCGGACAGCAGGACGGGAACGGCTTCGGTATCGCACTGAAATGTGGAGCTGCTAAGACTACACAGCCTGCTGAGATGAGGATGCAATGCAACCAACCAAATACTACAGCAAACAATAAAATAACAAAATAAAAAAGAAATCTAAAAAATAATTAAATAAGATCTACTGTTTATTTTTATTATTTTAAATACCAATAATAATTAAAATTCATAATAAGCATTAATAATCAAATGATAATCAAAT
>NW_010164985.1:948-1313 GCF_000695765.1 Mesitornis unicolor | reverse complement strand
TGGGGCGCAGGGGGGCCCCCGGCTTCAGCTTGGCCTTGGGGAACTGGGACAGGTAGGTCATGACCGAGTGCTCGTCCACGTTGGGGTCCACGATCTCCTCGGGGGCGATCACCTGGGGAAAGGGGGGCACCCCAAATCCGTCAGGGAACCCTGAAACCCCTCAGACCCATCAGGGCACCCCAAATCCGTCAGGGAACCCCAAAACCCGCCAGGGACCCCTGAGACCCATTGGGGCACCCCAAATCCGTCAGGGGACTCCGAAACCCGTCAGGGACCCCCAAAACCCCTCGGACACATTGGGGCACCCCAAAACCCATCAGGGACACTCAAAACCCGTCAGGGACCCCCAAAACCCATCAGAGACC
>NW_010164985.1:0-246 GCF_000695765.1 Mesitornis unicolor | reverse complement strand
CGTCAGAGGACCCCGAAACCCGTCAGGGACCCCCAAAACCCATCAGGCTCATTTGGGGCACCCCAAATCCATCAAGGACCCCCAAAACCCCTCAGACCCATGGGGGCACCCCAAAACCCTTCAGACCCTTCAGGCCCACCCCCCACCATGGGTGATCCCCATTGGGACACCCCAAAAACCATCAGAGCCTCCCAGCACCCAGCAGAATCCACCCCCTGCACCCCAGGGACCCCCCCACCAGTGGTC
>NW_010164984.1:0-220 GCF_000695765.1 Mesitornis unicolor | reverse complement strand
ACCGAGCACCCAGGGGTGAGGCCAGCACCCACGGCTGAGCCCAGCACCCTTATGTGAACAGAGCACCCAAGGGTAAGCTCAGCACCCAAGGTGGGAGCAGAGCACCCAGGGCTCATCCCAGCACCCCGGCATAAACCAAGCACCTAAGAGTGAGCTGAGCACCCAAGGTTGGGCCCAACACCCATGGGCGATCCCAGCACCCTATGAACTGAGCACCCAG
>NW_010164983.1:0-1254 GCF_000695765.1 Mesitornis unicolor | reverse complement strand
TAACGGTCTGGGATTCTGTGATTCTGTAATTGAAATGCTTCTCAATCCACACAACAGTCATTTAAGGTTCAACCTATCTGCATCATGGCTCTCCCCACGTTCCCTTCACAGACTAAAGCCAAAATGCATCAAACTAGAAATATTTTAGCTGTTTTAAGGAAGATGCTCTGTCACTTTTCCTGGATGTACCAGAGATCCATACCATGACTAAGGGCTGTCGATACGATCCTGGGCTCCAGCCCTGATGCCCTAGCACTGGATAATAAATTTAAAGGTTGGCTTCATGCAGTACATTCCCATCCCGTTGCAGCAACAGAAACATTTCTGGTAATCAGTGGTATTTTTCAAAGCGAACCTCCAAGGAAAGGTCTGATTCTGCACATGCTTAAATTAATTTAATTGCATTAATTCCATCAACTCTGATGGCATGGGAGGAGTGTACTCACAAAGTTTATCCTCTGTAGGCTTTGGCCAATGGGCCAGAACACTTTGGAAAGGGAGTATTAAAATCTTATTACATATATTTCGTTGTTTAAACAAACCCAGTATTAAGTAATAAAAGATACGTAAAATGGGTAAGCTGTGTAAATTTGACACCATATTTCTCTGTCTTTTTTTTCATCTGGGGAAAAAACTTAATTCAAATGAATCCATACAATTTTTCCTTTTGCTCTGCTGCTTCGAGACCACATTTACTCAGTTTACAAGGCTCAGCAAAACCCTGTTTCCTGCTTTCACACACACCACGTCAAGCTAGCGATGAAAATAAAGCTGTCCTCAATTTGCTCAGCATCCCAAAACAAACCATTGCCCGTCAGCTGCCTTTTGCCAGGCCATGCACTAAGCCAGTTTCCTTCTCAAAAAACATTTCCCGGAGATTGACTGTAACCCAAAGAGCTTTAAAACAAAAAGGGAACACACGCGAGCATTAAAACATCGCACGATCAACATGCAATCCAAGAGGAAACCGTGATGGTAAGAGTGGGAGAAGGTAATTCACAGCACAGAGCAGGGTTACTGCACAAATCAATAAACAGCATAGCCACAGCAGGTACTAGACACAGAATTATCAGACAGTGACAATGACAGATTACGACGTCAGGTAATAGTAATAGTAATAGTAATAGTAATAGTAATAGTAGCAGTAATAGTACTAGCAGTAATAGTAATAGTAATAATAGTAGTAGCAGTAATAGTAGTAGAAGTAATAGTAATAGTAGTAATAGTGGTAGCAGTAATAGTAGTAGCAATAGC
>NW_010164982.1:0-756 GCF_000695765.1 Mesitornis unicolor | reverse complement strand
AAGACAAATTCATATGTGCACAATGGGATTTTGCAATAGGACACGAGAGGAGGTTGGTAACTCTGAAATTTTTTACCATTTTGTGTCCAGGTAATTTTGCTCAGTCTAGACAAGTCTGCTGTTAGGGGACTGATCACTCTTGTCTTGTTTTTGTCTGCAGTAAGGAGTTGTTTGGTGATCATTCTTGAGCAAAGCAGCCTCAGTTACAGGTTGAATGGGTATTTATGGGTACATTTTGCAAAAGAGGTGACATGGTTCTAAAGCTGTAGGAACATTTTAGAAAGTCTCTGTGAGGCTGTCGGACACTTAATTGCTCTTTGAGTTGATAGAGCACTTGGTGAATTTCCAGAAAATGGATATGAATCCACGGTAAAGAGATGTATGTAATTATGGTATCTAAATCCTAGGTCAGACCCATTAGCTGATGTAAATCAGCATAGTTCAATTTCCATCTATCTACTGTCATTTATAGTAGCTCAGAGCCTAGTCATATTTTCTCAGTTTGGCTAAATCATTATTTTTTAAAAGTGAGCTGCTTGTTTACAGAACTCTAGAGGTGTAAATCTTATTGAGTTTCAAACTTACTTTCACTGAAAGGGAACTAAAATCATAGGGAAGCAATAAATTTGGAACATTTTTTCAGTAGTATAATTTTACATTATTTTTTACATTAAAATTACATTACTTTTTTACATTATTATTATTTCAGAGATAATTTTACATTATACATTAGACATCTATTCAGAAAGTTTAAAG
>NW_010164981.1:0-1350 GCF_000695765.1 Mesitornis unicolor | reverse complement strand
GTCTTACTGGGGTTTTATGGGAGGTTATTTGAGGACTTATTGGGGTCTGATTTGGGGTTTATTTGGGTTTTATTGGGGTCTTATTTGGGTTTTATTAGGGATTTATTTGGGGTCTCTCGGGTCTCCATTGGGGTCTTACTGGAAGGTTTTTTGGGGTCTTATTGGAGCTTTCTTGGGGTCGTACTTGGGGTTTCTTGGGGTTTTTACTGGGCTTTTATTGGGGTCTTCTTGGGGTTTTATTTGGGTCTTATTGGGCTCTTTTTTGGGGTTTCTTGGGGTTTTTTGGGGTTTCTTGGGGTTTTTTTGGGTCTTGGGGTTTTTTGGGGTCATTTGGGGTTTTTGGGGGGTTTTTTGGGGTCTTATTTGGGGTTTCTTGGGGGTTTTTGGGGTTTTATTTGGGTCTTATTGGGCTCTTATTTGGCGTTTTTTGGGGTCATTTGGGGTTTCTTGGGGGTTTTTTGGGGTCTTATTTGGGGTTTTGGGAACAACCGCCCTAAGTCAGTGACTGCGGGGCTGGCCCCGTACGGGGGCTGTGGGGGTTTAGTGGGGCCCTGGTGTGGTTTTACTGGGGCTTTGTTGGGGTTTTGTTGGGGTTTTGGGGTCTTTAATGGGGTTTTATTGGGGTTTTCTTGAGGGTCTTAGGATCTTCTTGGGGTTTTATTTGGGGTCTTATCAGGTTTTTATGGGGGCCTTATTTGGGGTTTTATTGGAGGTTTCTTGAGGTTTCACTGGGGCTTTATGGGGTTCACTGGGGTCTTACTGGGGCCCCATTGGGGTCTTATTTGGGGTTCCTTGGGGTCTTCCTGGGTTCTTCCAAGGGTCTTATTTGGGGTCTTACCTGGAGTTTATTGGGATCTTATTGGGATTCTGTCGGGGTCTCAATGGGGCCTTATTTGGGGTCTTACTGGGGTTTTATGGGAGGTTATTTGGGGTCTTGTTGGGGTCTGATTTGGGGTTTCTTGAGGTCTTATTTGGGGTCTTACTGGGGTTTTACTGGGGGGGGAATGAAGAGGATTTGGGAACAACCGCCCCAAGTCTGCGACTGCGGAGCCAGCCCCGTGGGGGGGGTTGGGGGGGTTATTGGGGTCTTACTGGGGTTATTGGGGTCTCATTTGGGGTTTATTGGGGTCTTACTGGGGTTTTACTGGGGTCTCATTTGGGGTTTATGGGGTTTTTATTGGCATCTTATTGGGGGTTTTATTTGGGGTCTTATTGGGGTCTTACTGGGTTTTTATTGGGGTCTCACTGGGACCTTATTGGGGGTTTCCTTAGGGTCTTACTGGAGGTTTTTTGGGGTCATGGGGCTTATTGGGGGTTTCATGGGGTCTTAACTGGGGTTTTTGGGGGGGT
>NW_010164980.1:425-19010 GCF_000695765.1 Mesitornis unicolor | reverse complement strand
ATGGATATGACTGTCAATCAACTGAGTCAGGGAAAAGGAACAGAAAGGAATAGGAAGACAAGAATGAAATGGAACATCAAAATTACATTTCATATATATATGGAAGTGACTTAATGGAAGACTATAGTTGACTGCATACTATACTGACATGACATACAAAACAGACGAAATATAATTTACTATATACAGAGCCTATAAATAATGCCTCACACAGCAATTTTGAGTTCAGATTGGCACTGGCACACATTTCTTTTCTTATTATTGAAGATTAGTTCACACAGGTCACTAGGTCATCTATTGCATGCAAGCTAAGAAAAAAACAAACATCACTGAGGTGCAAATATTTTTTGGAGCAACAGGGAAAAAAAATTGGACAACTAAAAATGAAAAGTGAATCCTCCCTACCCTAGAACTCTAAATACAAGTAATACAAAAACGGTGCAACAGATTCACTACCATCATGATAAGCAACAATTTGATATTTTCTTATTTTCAGCTGGCAACTCTTCTGTATTAGTCAGCATTAAGTTTTAGTTTCGGTCTGAATGCAACTGCCAAAAGCCCATTTTAAGTTTAATTCAAATGTAACTTGCATATTATGCTTTCCAAGAGCACTGAATTCATGTGCCAGAGATGTGCTCCAAAGGTATGATATAACTGATGAAAGATATTTTGTTTTCTTTTGTTCACTGTTTAAATGGTTTTCTATATATAATCTGTGTAGAAAAAACTGCTTCTCCATCTTTAACGTTAGTATTCGTGTTCTCTGTAGTCAGTAAAATTATACAGACTTCATCTGATAAAAGTGGTATGGTTAGCTTCAATACAAGCAAGTTATCTTGTCGTTTTAGAAGTAAGGATTAAGTTAAACTAGAACAACAAACCTGAATCCAAGGTGATGGACTTTGGAGGTTTAATAGGATAGAACACAAAGGGAAATATGGCTCCAGGAATCTGGTTTTGTATCTAATAGGGGTAAGGACAGGACAAGACACAGCACATTAGCTTTTCAATAGAGAAATAGTTTAAAATCAGGACTAACAGAAGAATTATGACCATTACCTGTAGCATTCCACCAATTCAAAAGCAGAAAAACGTGCCACTATTGTGGTTCAAAATATGTCTATTTTCAAAATGAAATAATGCAATCCACATAGTCTAGAATAGTTTCTCTAAGTTGGTGGTAAAAAAGGTCCACAGAATTTTTGCAAAGGATTTATTTCTAAAAACTTGGAAGATATGTAAGACAAGAAATTGGACCTGTTTTTTTGTTGGTTGTAAAGAAAAGTCACACGAAAAAGCATGGAAGATGAATGGTAAATGTTTTTCCTGAACAGCCATAGCTGTCCAGGTTTTTTTTTCTGAAAGCATTTAAGTAGTATATCCAATGATTTAGTATATCAAAAGATTCAGAAGCACTGATGTAAAAGCCAACATGTACAATCAAATTCATGATATGAAAAATCCAATCAATTCTATCAATAAATCCAAGTATCTATAAAAGTTGCTTTTTCTTAATAAATAATTCATTGTTTTTTGACAAGACTCACCTGTATCCTGTAAATTTGAATTCTGAAAGACTTCTGATGT
This sequence comes from Mesitornis unicolor, assembly GCF_000695765.1. Lineage (NCBI taxonomy): Eukaryota > Metazoa > Chordata > Aves > Mesitornithiformes > Mesitornithidae > Mesitornis > Mesitornis unicolor. The sequence continues at coordinate 17,420 of NW_010164980.1, read as the reverse complement.
GTAGATGAACTGTATTCTACTTTTAAAGCTGGCAGATAATTCCTTCTGATAGGAATCTCATTTGGTTGCTGAATTTTCATGTTCATTCCATTAGGAGTTAAACATACCTAGTGCATTAAAGAAAATTTGGTATGCTACATGTTTGAAAAGACTTTTTCATAATATACTTCAAAATTTACACTGTTCTTTAACATTGTAAAGAAAGCTTAGCAGTAAAAGTTTTGCAGCTTTTAAGTCAGATGTCATAACTTTCCTTCATTTAATCAAATTTTGTCATAAATTTTAATAGAATTAAAACTACAAAATATTGCATTATTGGGGGGATTACTGGTGTTTATTACATGGCCTTGTGAAGGAAAGGCAGGAAAGTATATTATAGCAGTCTATGTCTGAGATAAAAATTGTTTCATTTATCTGTAACATTTTTATTTTACCTACAATTCTAATTAATATCTAGAATTTATCTAGAGACAAGGACAGCAGTGTTTTGAGTGTAATGTGCTTCTGCATTCCAAAATAATTTCTCAATATTTTTTTCACATGTATATGGTTGAATGACACAGTTGAATTAACCCAGAATAAGGCACTTGAAAAGGACAAGATTTTGTGCTAAAATAAACAAACCAACCAACCCACGCACTTCCCCAGTATAACAGAGGAAGGAAAAGCAAAGCTTCTTTACTATAGCTTAATGCTTATTTAGTCCCATAACGTGCAAAAGTGTTACACTTCAATTTCAAAGTCAGAGACTAGCAACAAAAAGTCTATAGCAAGCTTTCAAATATTCACAGATTTTTTTTTCCAAGTATTTTTTTTTTCTAGACAGAGGTAAGGAAGGGTTATGAAATGGATTAGAAAAATAATTAATCTCAATTTTCACTGGAAGTTTATTTGAAGATAGCAAAATTGATACATCATCTTATTCCTGTGTATACATGTAAACAACAGAATTAAAGAACTATCAGTATTACCAAAACATTTGATTCCAACTCAATAATCTTATTTTCTGAAGGAGTTAGCTCACTGTACTCTTTGAATTCTTGTTCTAATTTATCAGTCTGCTTAACACTCATTGGTCTCCATCTTGATTTCTTCTTGGGTTTTGTCTCCCAAACCACATCAGAACTTTGAAAAGAAAACAAAGGACCAAGAGAGAAGAATTAGCTATTTCAAAACAAGTTTTACCTGTTGTAGTATGGCTTTTAACAGGTTATAACTATGGAATGAGAAACCACATTACAAAGCACTACTGTAGTAAATGAAAGTGACCAAAATCACCCACTGCCTTCTTGGTACTAAGTAGAAGCCAGCCTCTTCCATATAATGAAAAAAAGAAAACTTAAGAAGTCTGTATTACTCCCCACTTTGATGAAGATGGGTATGTAAAGAGAGTTAATCAGGAAGCTCAGTTTCAACTGTACTGCCATCCATTATTCCACAATCTCAGTGTAGTTTTCTGCATATAGTACTGCATGTATTTTGGCACAGCTGAGTTTACTAGAAATTCAGAACTTCAAGTCAAGACAAAATGCCTCCTGAACTGCCTTATTTTTGACAGCTAGTTTCTTCACTCTTTTTGTCTAAATTGATAGACGATTATTTTGGTTTACATATGCTTCCTCTACTGGTGTTATAGTAGTTATTTCTGGTGTTGCTTGGTTGGGTGTTTGTTTTTTTTTTTGATTGTTTGGTTTTGTGGTATCCTAAAAACAGTTCTTTTCTTTTGTCTCTTACTTTTATTATTAATAAAACAACTAAATAACTAAACATCCTTTAAGGGCACTGAACTCTCTTCTGCTTAATTCCACTGCTTATGTGAGATGCTCTTGTGTCTGATTTCACCTTACAGCCAAACTGAAGGAATGCTATGAGGCACAAAGCAACACTAATCGGACAAGTGGAGGGTATTTCTTCTTTCCACAAGTTACTCTATAGCCCACAAATACATATCTTTCCAGACATAGCCCCCTAATCCAATCTTTTTTAGCTACATCCGTGTCTGTGTTCAGATACATCAGTGGCAGAACTACCAAAAAGGTGAGCTAAAGGGCAAAACAACAGCTACAAAATAGAGTACTACCTTAAAATTGCTGGAAGCCTTCTCCTTTTTCATCTCCCACCTGCTCTTTTAAATGTTCTGTGATCCTAGGACTGGTGTAGTGAAACTTGTTTCTGCATCAAGGCAGATACAACCTGCCTTTGCTGTTCTTTTGTTTTGTTTTGTTTTGGGTTTTTTATAATGAGACATTCACAAATGGGAACATTCTGAATAACAAGGTTCTTTTCACCATATCTAAGAAACGATCTCTTATCTTCAGAAATAGCTTTCAGTAGTTTGACATCCATTCAGGGTTTTAACAAGAAAACAGTATCAGCTGTAAGCACTGCTAAACTATGGATAACTGCTTCCAAAAAACACTCATTCAGTGAAATCTCAACACTACTTTGAATCTAGGCAATTAGCTGTCACTTTTAATGGAGTGTTTCCACTGTTGAGATAGTTGCAGAGTTCACTTTCTCAGGTGAGAGCAAGGATGGGGATTTTCAATGTGAATACATGAAGTATATGTATTATGTAAAATTTCTGCTTCTTTGTTTTGCAGTGCAGTGCAAAGAATTAATTAAAAGAAAAAACTGTACTCTAACAAATTCATGGCTATGAAGATACAGAAGTGTATGGACTATGGGAATGATTACAAGTGTCCCTTGAGCATTCTAAAAAGCCCTTGTTTGAATATATGACAGTACACATTTCTGAAGCAATACAGTCTCTTTTCTGCTTTCCTCTGAAGTGTTATAGTAGAAAATAAAGGATTAGAGCCTTGGAGTCGCCATAATTTCTGAATCAAAACTAAAAAGAACTACAAGCTGCCACTTCATCAATATTTTCAACACAGAATTCAGCAACTTATTTCTGTAACAAAGACAGGAAAATCCACTAGCAAAAAGCACCCACAGAACTTACTCTTTATAACTCTTTTATCACTCCCCAGACTACATGGACAGGAAATGCTTCTGTTCAATGTATTGGGAAGTTCACCACATAGAGTTACAATTATGTGTTGCAAAGCCATGTACATCCAAATACAGAAAGCAAATGCATTAACACAAAACACAAAACATTTCTCATTACAATAAGAAAACATAATTATTTCATTCTAAATACTGTTACCCAGACCTTTTTTCCCCTCTTCCATTGCACCCCAAAATGAAATTCAGCAAGTGAAAATACCTGAAGATAAACATTTTAGGCTGTTGGCATACAAAATAAGTTACCTCGTAATTCCAATGTAGGACACCTCTTGCTTTGTATAATTATTAACCAATGAAATTCCAACATCTTGCAAAGACAGAACAATTTCTTGTTCTGCTAGTTCCAGCTTTACACTTTCATATGTCAATTTAAATACATTCTCATCTTCGGTGATTAGGACAATACGCTGCAAACCTTCAAAAAATGACACTAAATAGACCACTTTTCTACACTCCAGGCTGAGTATTTCCATTTTATCCTACAAACAAGAGAGGAAAAGTTATTCATTCTTCTGCCCCACAAGCAAATGGACAACAACAGAAGGTATTTCTTATAGGCACAGGAAAAGAATAATTTTTTAAATTATGATGTTTTACAGCAGTATCTCTCACACACACACATTTCTGAACTAAAGACAATGCTAACTGGCACAACCTCCAGCAAACACATAGTTGCTACTGTTGTGTGTTTGAACCTCGTATATGAGATTCCTGATCATGCTCATTATATATGGAATTTCACACATACACCAATGAATAAGATAATAAATTAGACAGCATTAAAATGATATTTCAATAATAAACATACCTCTTTTGGGGTAATCTCCTCAGTTCTATTTCCACATTTCCATTTCAATTTTCTAGATCCTGCTGGGTCTGCCCAAGTATAAAGTACTGCCTTATTTGGCTGGAGACAGTCTTCCAATTCACTGAGGGAGCTAGAACAAAGTAATACTAAATTAAAACATCAATAAATATTTTGTGTCAATGACTTCTGCATTCTAGTATTTCAGTAACAACACTTTATTTTTTTCAACTAATTAGAAGGAAAACTTAAAACAACATTGTGCATGAAAAAACATGCACAAAAACACTCTCAGCACAGTAATAAAACCAGCATTTATACTTCAAAATATATACATATACTTTAGAAATAAAGTATACTCTTAAAGAAAATTAGTATCTAAAATCTGCTGTGTATACTTTAGAAATAAACTGTATACTTTAAAGTATACACAGTAGATATAAAATACTCATTTTCTTTCCCACATCTGATTAACAGGGAAACATGTGGATAAAAAAGAACCAGAGAGTGGAGCCTACAAGCAGAAAGGGAAAGTCAGGATTTGTGCTATCTAACATAAATATTCCAAGAGAATAAAAGTGTATTCAAGATCTATTATTTAGGAAAGGTTTTCCCTAAGTGATTTGCTGAAGGGAAAAAAGTGCAATATGCAGTATCTCGATACAGTGGATATTTTCAAACAGATTTAAAACTCCATTCCTCCTCCCATACAGTTAAAACAGTGACAGACTTGTCTCCTCCAGCTCTCTGAGAGGAGCCTACCCCAGGAGGGGAAGTGGAGAGGAAGCTGCTAATCTCTTCTTCTTGGTACTCAGCAACAGGATGCATGAAAATGGTTCAGAGCTGCATCAGGGAAGGTTTAGACAGGACTTTAGGAAGCATTTCTTCACCAAGAAGGTGGTCAAACACTGGAACAGGCTTCCTAGAGAGGTGGTCAATGCTCAAAGCCCATCAGTGTTTGAGAGATGTTTAGACAAATGCCCTTAATAACATGCTTTAACTTTTGGTCAGCCCTGAAGCAGTCAGGCAGTTGGACTAGATGATCATTGTAGGTCCCTCCAAACTGAAAAGTTTTCTCCACGGTTCATTACAAAAGTTACATAAGTACTTACTAAACTTACACTAGGAATGCCCAAAAGCCAGCTAAAAAAGATAAATTTACTGAAATTTACCGATAAAAACCAAAGCAAACAATTGACTGTGTTCTTCAGACAAACAGGAACATACAGCTTCAAGCTTATTTTGACTAGCAACTCTTTCATTTTTCAAGTAAAAATCTTTGAACAACACTGCTCTGACTGACTGAAAGGAAAAACTGGTAGAGGCTGTTTGGCTTTTAAAAAGAAACATGTCAAGATTGGAGTAGATTTTCTTACACTCTAAGCACTGCACAGAGTAGCAAAGCATTACAACAACATGCCAGCTTGAGAACAGAATCGGCATAGCTGCATGCAGGTGCAGAACTAAATTTTCACTGATAGTAGGTAGAATGTATTTGTTAAAATAATCTTGGTTTTGGTCTGGGTTGACAAAATTTATGTAACTACCTTCCTATTTCTCAGTCCATTCTCTCATCTCTTCCATAACTTTTTAACTCATTCTTTCAGCTGAATCTCAACTAAATACGATAGAACAGTAAAAGTCCCAAATCGAAATACATTTACAACCCATTTGTTATTTATTCTGCACAAACAGCACCTGCAGAGTTCCAGAGAAGCCAAGCACATCCTTTACCACTATGAATGTAAGGCAATGTAGAAGGCAAGGCCACACAATTAATATAAAACGAGACTAGAGAGCTTTTTTAGTTCACAAAGCAGTTTCTTTACTTATAGAAACAATAACCTAGAACTACCTAACACTGCTCTGTTAACATTTCACTCCTTTAATTTATAAAACAAGAGATTTTTGGGTTTAGTCGGCCATTTCAGTTCACGTCTCCATGCAGACATTCACACTAAAACGCTTCTTACATACCTTTGTCCATACTCAATAATTTCTTCTTTAGTATGGTTTATCAACAGAAAAGGAGCTGCGCCATCATGGTAATTAGAAAATGTAATCACTGTAGAATGCTCAGTCAGGTTAACATCCACTGTAATTCCTCCAAGCTATCAGATGTGAAAATTATTAAGTACATAATAGTGGAATTAATTTCTACTAAAGCAAATGTAATTTAAATTTCTTTGCAATCTTTGATGGTTTTATCTTATGAGAGTAAAATAGTCAAAAAAACCACCTGTTTTAACATATCTTTAAAATATTTCCTTGATCTAGCTACTACGTAACAGGCATTGCACATAGTAATAAAAAATATGGAGGCATTCTGTAGTGTCAAAATTTAGGCTGGCAGTAGAAGAATCTTCCTTGAATCATTCATACTCATTAAGGCCCTCCAAAACATTCTACTATTATAAACACTCATCTATTTAAAAACTACTGCTACATGAGACTATATGCAATGCAGAAGTAAATTCAGTGGAGTCAAAATTACTTTTCAAAGTAACTTCATGCTACTTCAGCACTAATGTAATTACTCCTCAGACTCAGCTAGAGAACACCTAGCAAAACAATCTGTGTTTTAGCTTCTATAGATCTGCTTTGCAGAGAAGTGCTTTAAAAAGGAACACCGACTTATAGCTGTGTGTACACAGAGGAAAGAGAAAGCATGAGCATGAGAATAATACACTTGCATAGACATAATCTTTTCACCAGCTAGGGTTTGCAATACTTGATTGTACGGGAAGACAAAGTTTTGAGAATGGAAATGAAACAGTGATTCATGTTGTTTTACATAATTTGCCAAGGCAATCAATTACCTTGTTGTCCAAATGCAGTAGCAGACAGTTTTCTTGCTTATCAAAATTTATCCTCTTTGGGGGGAGATCGGAATTTTCAACTCTAACAAGCAGTTTGTTGGCATCATTTTCAGGCCAAAAGGGAATGCACTACAAAAAAACCCCACAAAACTCAGGTATTTTAAAGTGAGAAAACAAAACAGATGTTAAATGGCGTTCACTTTAGCTCAAAATTCTACACAAAAGTGTAGTGAGTTGGGTCAGGAACTCTACTAAAGAACTCAAAAGTAATTACTTACCTGAACACAATAAATTTAAAGGTAGTAAGAATACAGTAAGGAAACTAAGGAGGTAAGGAGCTAAAAGTGAAAACAGTTAGGTTGCATATTCACATGAAGAAGTTGATTTAAAAAGGATAACACAAAATTCAGAGTGTAAACCTCAGCATGGCTACACCACCAGAATGGTCAGGCTCGTTAAAAAAATAAACAGAAATCCACCAGTGTTCTTCCATCAACACACTGCTTGCTAAATACATATACATTAAAAATCAATCTTACAGTGACAACCAATGACAAAAAGCAGTATTAGCATAAATACGCCCCATAGTAACTTGAGTATGCAGACATCAATTTACTAGCTGTTCTTTTGAAATGTTTTTTAGATATAAATACACACATGTATACACACACACATATATATACACACAAGAAGGAAGCATTAGGCAGCTAAATCAGAGAGCATGTTCTGCTATTCACATCCACAATTGAAATTCACAGTCATTCTGGGTTTAAAAAAATCTTTATTCAATAGCTTACATAAATGGATAAGACAAGGAGGCAGGGAAGAGTTTTAATTGTAACTAAGGAAAAGTTTCCAACCAATAAAAAGAGTTCTGCCATGGGAACAAGTTATGATTAACAATAATTCTCAAACAGCAATAGCCAAAATCTGTTTAGATAGACCAGTTTTCCTGTATTTCAAACTGTTCAATTGCAACATCCAGAACTTCTCCAACGTAAGTTAAGAAATCAGGTATTTATATGTAACTGTGTCTGAATCCTAGAATTAAATATTCAATGGTGCCAGTCTAGTTCACCAACTTACCATGCCACTAAGTTCCCTTTCCCATTGTTTCTCACACCACAGGAAGCAGGAAGACAAAGGAAAAAAATATAGTTAAACAGCAAGATTGAAGGCGTTATCTACACCAACATGTATCCCACAGACAAAATATAAATTGCATTGCAAACTAGCACAAAATACAGAACGTACGTTTTGTCATGGAAATTACAAGAGCTCAAAGGAAATCCGAGGAGGATCAGTCAAGAGTAAATGAAAGTTTAAAATCAAAACCGAAATAAGTAAAAAGGACTGGCTAAACCACAAGTTACAGGATCAGCTACAGAGAACTGAAAAACAATTTTTTGCAATAGTCTTTAGCCTCAGAATGCATCACAAAATGATGCTGTTTCCAAATATTTTGCCATACACTTGCTGAGTACTTCACTAGACACTAATACATCAACTTCCATTTCATAATAGGATCTTTAATTTATGTTTAGCAGTGGAAGCATGCACAGTCTTTGGCAATGTTTTCTTTCTTTTCTTTAAGGATGTATGTTGGTCAGCTGCCTTGCTGACCTAATATATACCTAATTCATATGTCTTGCTGACCTATACTGCACCTAATTCAAAGGACTGTCTTTGGCAAGCCATTTCATACTAATCACATTCCAGCAACTTCTATTGCAACCTTTGAAGTACAATGGATTTTTCTAAAAATAGAAATAAAAATTTCTGATAGATTGACTGCTTTCCAGACAGAGAATATTTACAAGAAGAAATGAGTTCTACACAAGGATTGTTTTTTCCCCCTGAGAAGCCAGGCTGTTACTAAGAAAGAAGAGTGGATTAAAAAAAAAAAAGCAGCAGGAAGGACTCTGCTTAACTTAAAATGACAAAAATAGAATGAGAGGAGAGGGGAGCAAGCAAAGATACAAATTAACATTTCAACAAGCTCATTTTTTTTGCAGATCACTCTAATGTAAAAGAGTAAAGTGAGAAGTACTCCACAAGATCACACGCATTAGTTAAAAAAATTAAAAATCTAGGTTAGCTGGATAGCAGAGTTCCGTATCTCAGGAACATATTTACATGGAAACTTGTTCTGAGAAATCTCTCCCAGATGCCCAAAGACAAACCAGTAGTGACTGGACACTACCTAGATTTAGAAGAGATAAGAAACACTGGATTGAGAAACTGGCTTAACAAAGGAACAACTTCAGCAGACTTAACTGTCACAACAGAGACTTTTAGGAACTGCTTATCAAAAGGGAAAATATCAACACAATGTGGAAAGGCAAGCAATTTTGGGAGTAAAGTGTGGAATAATTTAGGAGGGGACACAGATTTCCTTCTAATCTTCCAAAAGATTAGGGGTGCTCCTAAAATCTACAAGGTTCTCCTTTGATACTTGATAACGCAAAGGAGACTAAAATAAATTAATATAATTATGAAACACCTGAGCAACACTGACACTTGCGGGACATGCTAGAAAATTCTGTAAACATATCAAAATACAGCCAACACGGGAAAAACACAGATTATAAAGAATCATGGAATTGTTCAGATTGGAAAACTGCTAACCTAGCACTGACAAGTCCACCATTAAACCACGTCCCTAAATTTCTTTTAAATACCTCCAGGGACAGCGACTCAACCACTTCCCAGGCCGGCCTGTTCCAATGTGTCTGATAACCTTTTCAGTGAAGAAATATTTCTTAATATCAAATCTAAACCTCCCCGGCACAACTTGAGGCCACTTCCTCCTATCACTTGTTACATGGGAAAGACACTGACTCCTACCTCACGACAACTCCCCCATATACAGGACCATCCCATCACCTCTCCTTCCTTGCTTATCCCTTCTGGAGAGTTTATATCCATACATTGCAGCACTCCAGTTGTGTGAGTCATCCCATCATGTTTCCATAATCACAACTATATCATAGTTTTCCTGCTGCACAATGGTTTCCAGTACCCCATGTTTAATGCCCATGCTGCATGAACTGGTGTAGATGCACTTCAGTACAGCTATTGACCTCACCGCCTTTTTGGAGGGAGAAGCCCTAAATTCTATGGGACCATTCTCAGGCACTTCCTATATAGGTTGCAATGTATTTGAACTTTCAAAACTATTACCTTTGAATACATTTTGCAGATGATTTCAAAAGTTTCCGTAAAATAATTCAATTTATTCTAATAACAACTCTGTATCAAATGAAAACCACAAAACACCAAGTAATAAAATCTGACTCTATTTTCTTGGCAGAAGAAGTTAGATATGAAGTAGCCTATGCTGCTACACATGAACCTTTGCCATCTCAGAGCTTTATGAACAAGCTAGATGAGGAATCATGAATGTAAAGAACCCCAAAACTATGTAGAGTGAAAAAAAATTTTGGTTCAGAGGAATGTAAGAATATTAGAAAATAGAATAAAAGGGTAGGCTTACAGCAAAACGTCTGTTCTTGAGTAAAAGCAAAGATACTTTTTTGAAAATAATGATAAACATTATGGGAAGCTGAACTGACTTAAACACTTAAAGATCCAGACATAAGTGTGTACAGCTTAAAAATCACAATGGTACAATGACAGAAAAAAGCAAAGTCGTATTGATTTCATAAATTGAAATAATTACATTTAAATGGTATTTCTCTTCCATAATCATTAAAGATAAAATGCACACTTAAGAAACACATGTTTAAGGTACCAAAACTGTAACAAAAATATATGCTTATGAATCTGATTTAAAATACTCTTTTAACATTGGTATTTTGGTTTGCAAGCATTTTTGGTTATCTTTTGAAGTATCTACAATGATTAACAAAAGCAAGAGGGCCTCCAACTGCAAACTGTTAGGCTAAACTCTGTTTTACATATGGTCTTTTCAAGGCTCATTGAAAGGGAAGGAGAGAGATTTCACTCTTCCCAGAAGGTAGAATGGATCGGTTTCAGCTTTTATAGACCTCCAACACTACCACAAACAGGCATTCCTTTTCCTGCATGTCCTGAAGGAAGGAATGATTGTCTCAAAACACATACAAAATGTAATTGTGGGATACTGCAAACAGCCAAAGCTGCATGCCCAGTCTGCAACAGTCTAGACCACTGCAGCATAGTCAAAAGCCTGAAAGTCATTTCAACACCACCTGGTCTGGGGACAAGTAATCCTTCTCTAAAAATGATGCATTAAGCACTAAAAAACAGCAGTGAGAAGTCTTCAGAAGAACAGTTTGGAGCTATCTGAACGGATTGGCATGAGAGGCTTTCTTCCCATCTGAACGTGACATGACATGTACCAGGTCAGCCAAACCACTCTATCAGACGTCACTGCAAAGACTGAACAGAACTTTTAGTGCCACTACAGATGATAATAGAGTTAATACAGCAATAGTACAGGTCTTTTTCTCATACTACTTATGACGCAGATAGCAAAAAAAACATTCCAATTACAATGTAAAACAGCTTTACAATATGTCCTAAAGTGACACTGAGCAAAGGTAACAGGACACAGGTAATTTTTTAAAAAGCACAACATATTCAGACATTGTCACTGAACACTATGCATGGCTCATATTTTCCATTAGTGAGTGTTCAAACCATTTTCTTTTCTTTAGAAAAAGAACTCAGAATAGCTTTCTTTATAAGTTTACCTGCTGCAAAACAATAGGAATCCACTTTTCCTTGCCTTCTTCAGCTACTTCCAAAGTGTATTTGCTTCTATTTGAAATCATAAAAAATGGAGTGAAAGTTACAATTCTAGTAATACTAAAACTGCTGTTGTTTATGGTGACACCGACCTGTGAACAGAAAGACATTGTTAGAAGTACACTCTTCTTTTCTTACCTCATTTATATTTCCTGAAAGTAATGAATTTGAAAGATAGATTTAACTTACTTGATATTCCTTCTTATGACTCTTGCATTTCACAGAACCGTGACTTCCAACAGTGTCCAGTGAAAACTGATCAGACAGTTCACTGTCAGTTACCATAAGCTGCACCTATGAAGAGGCACCCTGAATTAATTGTCAATTTACAGACACTGGCAACATTTAAAATCATGTATCTAGTATGCATATATATATATAAACATAAGTGCATACTGGAAATACTGGTGTTTCTATTAAGAAGTCAAGACATAACAATTGCCAGTATCATCTCACAAAAAGATATTTTCTACCACTCCTAAGCTATGTGGAATAAGTGTTATAAGCATAAGATACTCCAAAGGAAGCAACCACATAAGGATCCTTTTCAAAACTTATCACAATTAAAATCTCAAAGGCAAACCAACAATCTTGTGATTATATACTATTCATCCATCAATAATATTCAGCATTAAAAAATTCACGTAACAGACTCAAATGGCAAACTACATCGTAACCTTAGCTTACTACCAACACAGACCCATTCTACCAACCAGCACTGCAAACATTCATCTTTCAAGTACCACAGCTTTACATTTCTTACGCAATTTATACATCTTACATAGAATTCAGGACCTTTATTGACGCACTTGAATTGGAATAAAGGAAATTCTTTTGTTCAGGAAACACTTCTCAGTGCACTTCATTCCTCTCAAAGATGAGAATCTCCTTCTTAACAATAGACTTGATAATGTAAATTTCACATCTCAAGTATCTCTGACAATACACTTCTTTAAAATATTCTGTCTTCAGATAAAGATAAAGTAGATTTCATGCTCTTCACAGAGCATAGCACAGTGCAGGTAACTTTCAAAGTGCAGCAACATACGGGATTACAGAGATGTCAGGTTTTACAAAGTACAATACCTTGTTATTTTGAAGGAAGTTCTTGGGCTGGAAAGAAAAAAGGAGTGGCTTTTTGTAATCAGGAGGATGCTTGCGGTGAATACCATCAGCTTTGTATTGCAACATTCGACCAGTTTTATTTACCATCCAGTATGGACTGTGAATTGCTATAACCATCTGCCCGGTTGTGTAGGTCACATGGACAGCAATATCCAGTTCAGTCTTATCCAACTCCGTGATGCAGTAAAACGTCATGAAGGTGATATCTGGTAGATTGCTTTTTACATGGTACTCACTTTTCCAATTTTGATCAAGATAGTTAAGCAACTGTAAATCTAGTTTTGTTTGATCCAAGACTGCATTATGAATCTGAGCTGAACATCCTTCTTGTAGAGTATCATATCTGTTCCCATTTCCCTTAAAAAACAAAAACCAAAAAATGTACATTTACATGAGTCACATTCAAAATTTGTATCAACTTCTATTTTCTAGCTAGCTTTGAAAATTAAAACAGGTTATTCAAGCAAAATTCTAAAATGTTTATTATGCTATTTAACTATGTTGCATTCTTAAACATCCACTTTAGCACATTTTAATAAAAAAAAAACCTCTGTGCATGGCCATCAATATTTAAAACACTCACAGAAAAACCTATCACCAAATTCAAATACAGAAACATGCTTAAATGACAGATTCCCCCAACTCAGTATTTCTTTCACTAAACTTAAATTTGTAAGAGGCATAGAGAAAAGAGCCTGTTACTTCCATACATTTGGTAGAGCAGTAGCTCTAGTAATTGTGCATTTGAGACAATATTTTATTACTAAATTCTACTATTTAAGTCCAAATACTAAAAATTAAGACCATTGAAAAAAAAAAAAAAAGAGTTTCAGTGTCTCCCATCTGTATTTCTATTATCTTAAGTCTGTATCAGTAAGCAATGGGACACAACCACGGCAGATCCACAGAATGGAAAATTTAGCGCTAAGGAACCAATGTCCACAAGGTTTTACTTGAGGTTGGCCCATTGTCTGTCTCCCTGTTAAGAGCTGAAGTGCATCTAATAGTTTAATTTCATCTGAAAAGAATATACAGTCTGGCACTAGGCTGCAATTCAAAAACTGGCATAAAGGCAGGCCTGCGAGAATTTGTTAAAAGCACAATACTGCTAGAAGTCAGTGACTGTGCATAAAATGCTACTGTAAGCTGACCCACATGTCACTTGAGGCACTCAAAATTCACAGGAAACTACACTTTTTAATTATGCTCAAACTGCACCCGAGCAACAGGAAGTGATTCTCTCACAGGGCTAAACTTGCACAGTGTAAGTTTTACTCTGCATACGGATCTGAAGTATGTCTTATTACTAATTATTAATACCATCAGTTCTTACAATCTGGTACTGTTTCATTTCTGTAGCTACAGACATGCCCTTGCAAGATCTGTGAATCTGCTTCATAAATACTCTTAACAGAAGCTGTTTCCTTTAATATCCATTTATAAATATATTCCAACCAGCTAGTCAGCTTTCATCTTATAGGTGGGAAACATCACAAAAAAATAAAACATTGAAGAATTACCTCTACAGAGTAGTTTATCTGATAAGGAAGAAGATTGCGGAGAAGAACAGAAGGCCATAAATGAACAACATATGGAAAATCCCATTGATCTTCTGCACATGATGAAGATGTCAATGTGTCTTTTACAGGAACAATATTGATGACAAGTGAGTGGTTAGTTGACCTCACAGACTGGCATTTCCTTTGTAATAAACTGTCCACATTTTTCATAATTTCTTCAAATGTAATTCCTTCACACAGATCATATTCTCCATCTACTCCATTTTCATTACCTAGTGGCTGCAAACTCAGTACAGACCTGTAAATGAAAACATTTTTTTAAACACTCAATATGAGATTATAAAAAGTACTATGCAACACTAACATTCTAGTATTATTTGGATTCTGGAAGACATCTGACAGTAATTCATTGTTTGCCGTCATCTTGCTTAAAGGAGGCAGCAAAAGGTGGTCTAGATTCCAAAAGTCCATGGAATTGTACCAGTTGGGGTTTTTGCTCCACACCTCCACATACCTCCCTCAGAAAGAAGGGACTGTTAGAGATTTCTATGAAGAAGCTACTGAATTCCCCTACAAGCGCTGCTATATTCCCATTCCAAGCAAAAAGTCTGGATAAACAGTTCACTCCTATGACAGATCTGCAGGAAGTGCCCTTCTTTCCAGTCACAAAGCGTCAAGTTTATGGATTATTTACATACATGACATACATGTAAGGCAACTGCTTTAATCCAATCAGCTGCTCCTTGACTGAATATTTTTGTTAGTAAACTTTTCCTGACTGCACAGTGGAACTCATCTATGCAGTGAATTTGAATGTCAGCAAACCTTACTAAATAAAATGCATCAGTAAAGTGTAAATCATTTAACGAAAAAGATACATAGCTGTTATGTTCAAAAACATGGGGAGAGCATTTAGGGGAAAACAGAAAGAAAAAGTCTCTGTAATCATAAAAAACAAAGCAAACTTACCTGCCTAAAAGTTGGTAACAGTTCAGCTAAACTGTACACACAAACTCACTGCAGTTTTAAGTGGTTATTAGCTTTAAGGTACTAATAGCATACCTATGCTGAAAGTCAAGTCTTTCTAAGGTTGACAAGTCTTTTTCTACATCTGTGACAGAGTTTAAATGTATTTGTTTCAACTATTTACTTCAGAATCACAAAAAAATCAAAAGAAATATTTAAAAAAAAACAACACAAAACTTTTGTAGTACATCACTAGACATCACTCCACTAAGAAGTCTGTACTGTGTAGGTAACAATCACAGTGTTCCAGAAGCATCTGGGCTCAGATTCTTTAAGTAACTTAGCTAATTTAAGATGCTCAGTAAAATGGATTTAAAAAGACTTCCAATTCAAGTATTAAAAAGTATACTGTTTAACTCGGACTAGATGCTCTGAGACAATCCTACCCAACAATAACAATGCAGTATTAATTACAGTATTAGATAGCAAAGGGAAACATTTTTTAGTGTAATTGTACAGAGAGAATAATCAACAATGCAATAAACATATTTCAAGATAAAAGAACAATGCAATAAAATACCTGTAAGAGGACAATGGTATGTTGAATTCATTTTCTGGTGAAGCAGTCCCTAAACATCTTCCTTCCTCAAATATATTTAATGGTATTGAAAAATGATTCCTTATCTATGTGAAATAAAAATTAAGCAATATACATTAGGAAAAACCAGAACGAGAAAGTGTTTTGAGCCTAACAGAGCACAGAATGAGAACCCTCTCATTGTTGATCTTACCTATATACCATTCAAGGTCAGGTATTTCAAAGGGATTGTCTCTAATACCAGCAAACCTCCTTAAATTATTTAGTTGTGCAGTTTAATGCTATGTTTTAATTATTAAATTAATAAATTGGCTGTAAAATTCTTTTCAAGGAGAAATATAAAGCCCTTTAAGATGAAGACAAGTCAATCTGCACTATATAATAACTTTCAAGAAAACTTTCTCCTAAAAAAAAATAACAGATACAGGATGTATGGACCACAGTCCACAAGGCAGAAAACAGAAGATAAGTCAAATATTCATTTAAGGCTACACTACCAACATCTATTACAATTTGGGGGGGTATATAGTTTTCTTGGTCTTCACAAACATTGTTCTTCTTATTTCAGGGTTAATTCAAAGGCATTATTAGCTCTGGAAAAAAAAGTTTAGGGAAGAAGAAAACAGTAAATCTGGTAACTAACCAAATCATCAACCACTCTGCATAGAAGTAGCAAGTGAAGTGTAACAGGGCCACTATCACTACAGAACACTAATGTCTGGATCATTCCTGTACTTGTAAACTATACAGTGTCAATAAAAAAAATATGCTTATATTGCTAATTTTTCAGCTGACTTGGTACTAAATCTGAAATTCATGTATCGATAGTATAAAATGAAGATAAATAATCTGATAGAAGGATACCCTTGAAGAACCAAGGCAAGGTTCAGAGGCTTTTGATCACTTTAGAACTCAACAGAACAAATAAGTCAACAAGACTGAAATTAGAGCTAGTATTAGAAAACATTACTGATTAATTACCTTGATCTAAAATCTGGTCCATTTCCACCCCCACCCCATCCCCTGTCTTTTGTCACCTTGGAAAAGCTTTTTATTCTCGAAAATTTCTTCTAAACTACCTTATAATACACAACAGCAAAGTCATATGAATTGTTCAGATAACTGTTTAAAATAATTTTTATTTTAAATGTTTATTTAAAGACTTCAGGATCAAATTTATTCATTAAAAAATAAAATAATAATGAAATTATAATTTATGGACATTTAATAACCTGAATAGGAGAACGTATAGTTATCATCTTGCTTCCTTCAACAGTATCAATTTGGCAGACGATGGACCTTTCAACACCTGACTCCTCGTGTCTCACTCTGTAAATACATCGACCCACTTTTGTCAATGGAATCTTTTCCACAGTG
>NW_010164980.1:0-394 GCF_000695765.1 Mesitornis unicolor | reverse complement strand
GATCATGTGGACCTAGAATTTACAAGATGGGAAATGAAAGACTCAAAAGGAGTATAAAGATACATTTGAAAGACAGAAACATGCATTCAATAGGATTTTATATATTATTCAATCTATGAAAAAAATATAAAGCAGATGAAAGCACTGCTTTTAATATGTCAATCTTGCAGTATCACTAAAGATACAGCAAAGATTCCTTTTTTTACCACAGGAAAAATAGCAAATTAGTCCATCACTCAAGTATTTAAATGGGTTTTGCCACTGCAACTAAAATTAGTGCCTAAAGATAAATGTTTACAAGATGTAATGTCTTATTAACAAGGTACAGCCCATCTATATTGTGAAAACAATTCCATTACTAAATCATACGGTCAAAAGCAGTTTGAAAAGTAAG
>NW_010164979.1:0-7433 GCF_000695765.1 Mesitornis unicolor | reverse complement strand
ACAGATATAGTCTTGGGAATGCTTCAGATTATATTTTTCAAGAGAAGACCTTAATAGGTGTATGAATAATGACAGTGAGAGGTATAAATGTTATTTTACTGTGTTCACTATGTTTTTTTCTTTTAATATTTTATTTTTTAAATATTCATGATATTTATCAATTTTTTTCACATTTGCTCTGCCTCCATATGAACAACTCTTCACAATTTCAGTAGAATGTTTTTATTCAAATGTATTAGAAAAATAATGGGTAATTTTTAGCAATGTTCTTCACTTCCTCTTGGAAGACCTCCCAGTCATTCAGATGCAGACAGGTACACTGGACATGCTTCCAGACCTGTATAACTCTTCTTAGTGCAACTGCTTTGGGCCATCTATCAGACAAAGTCTAATTCTAATTCAGTTCTAATAGAACTGTCATGGCTATTAGAACTCCTTATAAGTTTAGAATGCCATCCATATGAAAAAACAATACTGTTTGTACTAGAAAAAGCTATGCTGTTGGGAGTCGATAAATTTCATACCTCTTAAAAAGCAGAAATGCAATTTCTAGATAACGTGGAATATTTCCTCTTTTCTTCCATCCTTAGGATTTGCATTTATACAACACCCAAGTTTAATGTTCGAACAGGAAGTGAAGACTCTCTACAACAGCATTCTTTCAGATAAGAACTGTTCAGTAAACTTAAAAATCCAGGTGTTAAAAAACCTCCAGACCTACTTGCAGGAGGAGGATACACGTATGCAGCAGGCAGACAGAGACTGTAAGTGTTGAGTTCTTCTGTGCTAATGAGGCATGCAAAACCTAACTTACTTGCATACAATTACTATATACATGAACTGAGTCACTTAAGATTGTTATCTAATCAATAATATTGTACACAAAGTATCTTAGAATAATTTTCAAAAATTCATTATGTGCATAGGTATATTGAGAAGTGTAGCTTATTTACTTTCAAGATGTATAAATCCTGAAAGCAATCCATAATGCATAATTGCTGTAATGATGGTAGTAATACTTTTTCTCAAAATCTTCTCTAAGGTTAATTTGCAGCTACAAAATAAGAAATTTTTAAAATTAAAACTTTTATTGAGGAACAAGACTTTAAAGTTGTGTCTCTAGTTTTTTTGAAGTATATTTGCCATCAGACTGTGCTATGTTTCATGAGATCATAATCCCATTCTAAAATAGATGAAATGTCTATGTATTGTAAAGCTTAAAGTATGCATCAAGTAATGGCAAAGTAAATGATTATACTGTGGTGAGTGTGCTATTACTTTTGTCCTTTTTACAGGGAAAAAAGTAGCAAAGCAGGAAGACCTGAAAGAAATGGGTGATATTTCCTCAGGGATGAGTAGTTCCATCATGCAGCTATATCTCAAACAGGTTCTTGAGGCTTTTTTTCATACGCAGTCCAGTGTACGCCACTTTGCTCTAAATGTCATTGCACTGACGTTAAACCAGGGTCTCATCCATCCTGTTCAGGTATGGTAAGCTTTTATGATGGAGGTTCTTGTTATTCAGGTTTTCAGAGATTTTTATGCTTGCTAGATATATTTCTAGTTTTTCTCTTCCAGCTATGTTACAGTAATTTCTTATTGTAGTAAGGGACCTTTACAGAAATCATATTTTGAAATCTATTTTATGTTGTTTAGCCAGTGAGATTCCAAATGCTGTATTTTCTTGTCTGGATCAAGATGTAAAAGCCCCGGACAGTACCTGAAGAGCACTTACAAATGTACAGTGGAGCATATTTTTGTTAAAAATTTCAGGTGCATGCCAAGCTATTTTCTTTATTTGATTCTTTATCCTGAAAACTGTGTCAGCTTGCCTCCACCTCAAGTCCCCACATCCTCCAAATACTATGGAATTCCAGAGTCAATGTCAGAACTTCAGTTATCTCTATTATTCTTTGCTTACATAATATTTTTGTAATTATTTGTTTATACCACAGCCCTTGTGCATGTTCAGTCATAATGGCAGTGTTGGTTTTTTTTAAATGGCTCTTTTTTTAGCGTAAATTGACTTTAAAGTTTGAGAGAAATGGAAATACTACCTGAAACCTCACACAGCTTCTATTGTTTATAATGCTAGTCTCTTGTGTGTTTTGTACTGTTTGCTTACAAAAAGTAGTCAGGTATTAAGTTACATAGAGCTTCTTATTCTAGTTTCTGCAGTAGTCAGAATATAACAACAACAATAGTGTAATAGAAGAGTGAGAAAGAGGAGGTACAATGACTCCGAATAATAATTTCATTTGTTTTTCAAGTGTGTGCCATACTTAATTGCTATGGGCACAGATCCAGAGCCCTCTATGCGAAACAAAGCTGACCAGCAGTTGGTGGAAATAGACAAAAAATATGCTGGGTTCATTCACGTAAGTAATTCTAATTTAAAATTTTACAAAATACTGTTATGTTCTCTGGTGACTTAACACTTGAATAGGCTTCAACTGCAGAAAAAGAATATAAAGTAACAAATAAACAATAACTATAAGCTGTTGTAAAGAAGATGCCAATTCTTTCCCATTTGGAGATTTCTGTTCTTAGAAATAGATAGGATATAATGTTTTGAAGCATCTCTTCCAGCCTAAAAGTTCCTTTAATTTATAATTCACAGTAGTGTTTTCCTCACTGAATAGTACATAAGAGCATTTCTTTGATAAGAGGTAAGGACAGATGTTTCATAATGTTTAGCAATGATTTTCCTGTATCAGTAGACTAGGGAAGAGAACACCTTGTAAAAGTAGACGTCCTTAGTGTATATGTATTAGAATGTTAAGGCATCAAGGCTTTATAAATTGTAATCTAAGCAGAAAGAGCATAGGAAGGTGTTAAGAACTGAGGAATCTTGCTGAAAGGAAAATCTGAGGGTTAAGTGAGGACTTGTGGAGTTGTGGCATAGTGCCATTAGTTCTGCTTAAGATCTGAAATTGAGCTGCAGCAACTTCTCCTTATTTCAGAGGGCCCCAGTCTTGGTTCAGTGTATGTACTACATTGTGGGGCTTCCCAAATCTGACTGTATTCCACTGTAATTGGAGCATTGCACTGTTCATGGCATACAAGCAGGTACCTAATCCAGCAGGTGAAGGCTAGCAGATGAAATTTGCTATGAAGGCAGCTGGGATTTAAGACAATGTATAGATAAAGAGACAGCTATACTGAACAGAAGCAGAGGTAGTATGAGGAGAACTGGATATGTAGCCTAGCTAGAGATTGTTTGTTCTGAAACTAGAGCAGGAGCCTTGACGTAAGTAAAATCAGCTGAAAATTACAGAATATATGCAAAAAACCCTAATTTTGTGTTTGTCAGTCCTATTGTACTAATATGGACTCAGTTGTTGGTTTCACTACAAGTGACATCAAGCATACACATTTGGTAAAATATTCTGTTCACATATGAAAACATTTCAGTATTCTTGAAAACTGTTTAAATTGGAATACCTGGCTGCAGTGGGTAAACAGGTTAGCTGTATGTTTCTAACATGGAATTTACAGTGAAAGCAATTCACAAGACACTTTGATCTCTACCACAAATTCTGTTTTAATCTGTTTGCCAACTTGAAAGGTAGTAGTGCACCTTAGTGCATGTTTGAAATTTAAACTTCAGATGAGCATCCGCTTAAAAGAAATAAGCTAAAAAATGAGCTAACAGTTTCTGTTGACAGGCATTTGTTTAATTTTCCACTTTCAGATTTACTGCTTGAAAACAATGGTTTAAATAAAAATAAACACTATTCCATTTCAGATGAAAGCAGTGGCTGGTATGAAGATGTCTTACCAGGTACAACAGGCAATCAATACCTGTCCAAAGGATCCCGTAAGAGGTTTTAGACACGATGAATCATCCAATGCATTGTGTTCACACCTATACTCCATGATCCGAGGGAACCGTCAACACAGACGAGCATTTCTAATTTCTTTACTCAACCTCTTTGATGATACTGCGGTAAGCATCACATTTTCTTCACTCAAAAAGAAAATAAAATATAGCATTACAAGCTTAAATTCTCCTTTTACAATGTGTTTTTATGACATAATTATTGATAACTTTATTTCCCTAAGGTACTTTGTTTTGCTTTGTAATATAAGGTATTTACCTGTATAATAGAATGCATTTACTTTTGCATCATTCTATACCTTTCTGTACTCAGTTTGGATTGATCAGAAATAATATATCTTCAGGTACAACTAAATTTTGCATATATACATGTTGTTTAGAGTGCGTTTGGGGAGTATGTAGAATAAAATTTGTGATTGTGTTTTTGCTCTAAACTGTTAGGAACACAGGATAAGTGTGTAAATCTAAGATATTTTTATGTATATGTACTTTTTTTTTAATTTCCAGAAAACAGAGGTGAATATGCTCTTGTACATAGCAGACAATCTAGCCTGTTTTCCTTATCAAACACAGGAAGAGCCACTGTTTATAATGCATCATATAGACATTACGCTATCAGTTTCTGGTAGCAACTTACTACAGACATTTAAAGAGGTATGTGCATTTATATTTTAGTATATTATGGTGGCAACATAAGCTTCTCTGTAATTTGGTCAATTTTTTCAGTGAATACAGTACCATTATTATGATATGGACTAGTAGTGTTACTTTGTAACCAGTAGTTAAAAAACAAACAACCCTTTCTTTTCTGGCCTGCATTTGGTAGACACTAGTTAAAAACATTCCTTACATTGCTGCTTATGTTATTAAAAAAGAATTACATATTTTGAGATCTTAATATTAAATCTAAATAATTCCCTAATATTGCTGAATTAATTGTAATTAATATTAATTGCATGCAGTAAATTATGAAATAATGGTTTATAGTGGTTGTTTGTATAGTTTTAAAAATAAAATCCAGTTTGCTGTTTCTTTTGTTGTCAAGTAGCTGATGGCAGTTACATATGTGTCACCTGGGAGACTTTACAATTAAAGACAATACATTGTTTATTGCAAGAAAAGAGAGTGCAGTATGTCTTTTCTTAAGGTAGTATATAATAATCTCAATAATGGTGTAGTGTCTGTTGTCATGGCAATATACAAGCCTGTAAGAAAAAGGCTTCTGTTTCTTAAAGACCTAAGTGTCAGGAAAAAAACCCATTTCTAGAATTTCGAATCTGACTACTAAGTACAAGTCAGAGTTGATACCTGGAAGGTGTCCTGCTTTGAATTCTCACCCTACTGAAGTCAATTTTTAATCTACTAGAAAGAGACAGTGCATTCTTTAGATGGGGAACCAGCATGTAGCACCAACACATAGAGGATGAGATCCTACTTGGGGCATTTTAAGTTCTGTGTTATGAAAAATCATACTATGTGCAGTAATAATGCAAATGTGAAATTCTGTAGCTCTACAAGTAGTAGAACTGATTATTAGTAATACTGTATGTGATGACTTGAGGGTTTCTCTGGTTAGCAGTCTAATTAGTGTCATAGAATTTTAACAGAGACAAGGATTAAAAACAGCTTGGACTAGTCTGTACCAAATTGCCTGTAACATGCAAAAATTATATTCAAGTGAAACAAAAATGGAATTTACTTCCTGATGTATTGTATTTGGCCTTCTACTGCATTTTACTGTCTCTGCTAACAAGCTTGAGCAGTCTTTTTAAGAATAACATACCACTGGAGTACTTATTGCTTCAATTCTTTCTGTAACCACCTTGCATAAAAATGTGGACTTTGGATCAATTTTTCAGGGGCCTTGGGTTATAATTCAGCATCTTTTTGCCATGAATAATTTTAATCTTTGAATATCAAGTTATGAATTAATAACAATGTTAAGGGAATTCTTCCTAATTTAAGCCAATAATGATTTTGGAAAGATTTTTTAGAAACGTATATGATGCTACTTACTCTAATTTTGGAATGTGTATTAACTTCTCTGTCTCGCAGTCTATGATGAAAGACAAAAAAAAAGAAAGAAAGCCTTCATCAGATGAGGAGCCTGAGAGTGACAGTAACACTTGTAGTGAGAGCGAAACTGATGAGGAAGCTTCTAAGCCTCGTAGGTTACGGAAACGAGTAGACTCTGATTCAGATTCTGATGAAGAAAATTATATTAATGCTGTGATGAAATGTTTGCCAGAAAATTCAGCTCCTTTAATTGAATTTGCAAATGTCTCCCAAGGCATATTATTACTTTTGATGCTGAAGCAGCATTTAAAGAACCTCTGCGGATTCTCTGATAGGTAAGGATATTTAGATAATAGGCCATCTTGTAATCTCGTTGGTTCTTTGTAAGGATTAAGTTTGGAAGTTGGTTTTCTTTAAGAAGTTATTTGTTAATAATTGTTAAAGCAATAGATTTGTATAAGAGAAAAAAACATAAATGTAATAGGTTAAATGTAATTAAACTTTGGCTTAGAAAAAGCAGTGAAATCATTGCTTACCACGATGTCTATTGTATACAGACTGATTAAAATATAACTACTTATACTGAAGATTTTAAAAGCTTTTCCTTGATATTGCTTTGGACTTTCCTTAAAAGCTCTTCCCTTTTGTTTCTTTAAACAGTAAAATTCAGAAATATTCTCCATCTGAATCTGCAAAAGTTTATGATAAAGCGATAAACAGGAAGACGGGAGTTCATTTCCATCCAAAACAAACTCTGGATTTTCTGCGGAGTGATATGGCTAATTCCAAGATCACAGAAGAAGTGAAGAGGAGTATAGTAAAACAGTACTTAGATGTAAGTAAAGTAGCTTTGCAGAAAATCTGAAATCCTTTTAAACTAGGTTACACAGTATAAACTTGAAAGTAGATGTTGATGTATTGGATGAACTTTTCAAAATGTTAAGTTCCTGGTAATCTTATGCGATATACTGATAATTTACCATTTCCTTTCAGGATGTTTAGCAGGATTATCTTTCAAAGTCTTTTAATAAATTTGAACACAGTAAAAATTAGTTTCAACTAAAGGATATTCATCTTTACAGAGTATTTTCTAATTTCTGATATCCATCTTGTATACCTCTACCATATAACTTGTTTACTTGATCCCTAACTGTTTCCATCATAGGAACAAAGACTAGATCTAGTGTATTTACCTTTTTTTTCTTTCTCCCAATTCTTTAAAATATTAAATACAAAAAACTTGCAATTTTGGAAACACAGGAAGAAAGCTTTTACATATCTACTAGAAAATGACAGTAAAAAGTTTGTAGAACAAAACATAAGTTGTTGAAGTCTGAAGTTGTCTGCCATTTGTTTTACCCTGTTTATCTTTTCATTTGTTTTTATTTAATGTAGTGTGATATGAATGTCTATTTTTAAAGTTAGAATGTGGACTGATCTGTTGGTTTTTTGTTGTTTTTGTTTTGGGTTTTTTTGGGGGGTGGGTTTTGGTTGTTTTTTAAATAGTTCAAGCTCCTTATGGAACATTTGGATCCTGATGAAGAAGAAGAAGATGGAGAGGTGTCAGCTAGCACAA